>NC_052532.1:78662987-78817061 GCF_016699485.2 Gallus gallus
CCAGACCATTCATTTTGCTGGGTCATGCTTGAATAACAAACTAAAGTTATCAGTAACAAACACGTGTTTGGTGGCCTAGGTAAAATGATCCATTGCCTCCAGATGATGTTCATTTTACAGGCATCCATACCAGGGAATAAAATAGATGAGAACTGCTTGCTGCAGGAGTATGAGCTGTGTAGAGCTAGCACATTGTAAGCAATTTGGGGGTGAGGTTGTATTTTCGTGAGTTTCTATAAGGTCAAGCATAACTGAGCCATATTGGTGACTGGGACTTTTGACACTACTGCTAGCATAATAATGGATAAACAAAAATTACTGATACAGGAACTTCCAGGTGAGACCAGGTGACGGCTGAAACATGGAGAGACAGACACATAATGGGAACAGATACAAAGAAGTTCATGCCTCTCCTGTGTTCTTCACTGAGAAATTTACTTACACAGTCCCTATTAGGTGAACAATGCAGCCAATACAGTGCAATTATGGCATGCCTGTCCAGCCTTTTGTCTTTCCTTGGCTGCACTGAGTAAAGAGAAATTGTCTTGAAAATTCTCCTTAAGTACTGTGTCCTGTTTATTTCCAAGGAAACGCTAACCAATACAAAGAGCACAATAACACTATTTGATAGAGCATATTCTCAGCTACAAAACATTATTTTCTTAACATAGCCACCTCCATTGGCTCTGCATTTTTGCCAGCGATGAACAAAAGCCTGCATGCCACACTCATCAAAATCTGCACCAGTGGAGGTGACCCACTGTTGCCACTGCTGAAACGTACCACCCACCACCTCAGTGTGTTCACATCCACTGCTTAGTCTCCAGAAACATTCAGAAAGCATCAATGAATCTCAATGGGTGTCATTTTTTCCATGGGGAAGAAATCAGTGATACACCTTTGCTTCATACATGCTTCCGTATCAGACTCCATTCTGTCAGACTTCCCCTCTGCTGCCATCTGTCATGCAGCAGCAAAATGTAATGGAATATTGGTGGGAAGGCTCAGCCTCTACTGCCGTACTGCCAGCGTCCACCTCTGACACTGTGGGCCAACGTAATAAAATAGGAGACATTACTCTCAGAGCAGCCCTCTTAAAACAGATATCATTACTATATAAGTAACAAAACCCATAAAACCATAGAACTAGCGGGACATTTGACCTCATTTTTGTGAAACTCATGTATCAGTCTGGTGTGATGGCATTGGTTGCAATTCTTAGTGAGTTCTGTTCATCAGAGATTTTTGATGAAATTTTACTTTTCCTGTACTTCAGCCTTGTCAGTAATTGTTAACAAATGTGCGTACTGCTAAAAATGATGACATGAATAAGGCATGATTGTGAACCAGGGGGTATTTTTCTCTTGTAAGAAAGGTCTTATGAAAGCCTGGTAGAGAGACATAATCATATTTTCGAATTGAGTATCTGATTGCAACTCTATCCATTCCATTTGAAAGTTTGCAGGTAATGTATTTATATCAAGTGAAAACAGTGTCACAAATATAAATTGGTGATTTTTTTTGAAGTCTTGAAGCCTATTCTCAAACTCCTTTATCAAACCAGAATGCATAGCTGCTGTACTCTTCACTATTCTGATCCCTGTGTCTAGCCAATGTATCACAATGCACGCTATTCAGTGCCATCATGTGAGTCAGCACTGCACTGCACATAGATTGGCTACGAGGAAAAAATATCTTCAGGAAAAGGATTATCAGGCATTGGAACAGACTGCCCAGGGAAGTGGTGGAGTCACCATCCCTGAGATATTTAAGAGACTTGGATGTGGTGCTTAGGGACATGGTTTAGGGGTGGTTGGTGTTGGATTGCATGTTCTTAAGGGTCTTTTACAACCTAAATGATTCTATGCTCCTATGCACTTTTAAAATCCTGAGTAAAAATTTGAAGCCCTCTCGCAGTATCATTCACAGGTAAGTGAATAAAAATGGAATTTGTAATTCCCAGTTTTCACTCCAGAATCTGGAAAGGAATGAAGACTCTTCCTTCCAAGTTTGCCCTTTTAATGCATCTTACTACATCTCTGCCCTTCTTTCCTACTTTTGGGCACATAGGCCTGCCCTCCTCATCCAGATGCTCACAGCTGCCTGCCTCAGGAAAATGATATTGGCCCCACACCATGGCAGTGGGGCTTCAACCTGTTAGACAGCCTGTTCTGCTTCCCCATCTCATCCTCCTGCTCCCACCTGCCAAGCTGTGGTCTCTTACCCGGGTATACCCAGCCCCTGCCAGGACTCCAGCCTGACTATGGCTATCTACAAAAAGGGTGTGGCCAAGGAGAGAGAGGGTTTCTAAACAGGTCGTGGCCGTAATTTATTTTATGCATACTGTTAGCATAAATTCATTGTTCTCGCACATAATACGCTTCTGAGCTCCAGAGCATTATTTTCCTAGCCACTCGGTACCAACAAAACAGCTGTGGTTGGCCTGAAGAAATGGAGGAGTGAAGTGAAGACACCAGCAGTAGCAAGAGCAATATTCCAGTTATTTGTCAAATGTGACATTTTCATACATGAACAAAACTGAAATAAGCATAGGCAAGTTTCTTTGTTTATGATGAGACTTTGAAAGATGATCCCGGAGACTTTAATTTACTCTGTGTGTTGAATCTGAGTAGAAAATGATCTCAACTTTCAGGATTTGTTACACAATAGTTGGCAAAATATTGTTGTGCCCAAAGCCCACCACGAAGGGGAATAAGCAATCCCACGTGCCAAAGAGGCAGATGGTCAAACAGGCACTTAGATTTTATGGCTAAAGGAGAAAACTGGGAAACCACTTCCTGGTTTCCAGTACAGTACAAAGCTCAGAACATCTACATGAATCCCCAGATTCCTTACTGAGCTTGAGGACATCTCACAGGCAAGATGCCAGCCATAACATAAACTTATTCAAGTAGAGAGAAGTACACTGCATTTTTACTGATAAGGCTTTTGGGGGTGGGTTTTTTTTTTTTTTTTTTTTTTTTGCTGTTTTGGGTTTTTTTTTGTTGTTGTTTCCAGCAGCTCACTGACCTCACTGTAAAGACCTTGCAGTCTTTGGATCATTTCTGCCTTTGTCTGATCTATTTAACCAACATCTACTGCCTATAGTTACCTATAGACCATGACTGAACTTCTTCCTAACTTACACTCAAGTGGCTCTCTCACTGTGAAGACTCCCTTTGCAATCATTAATGTAATTGCTTCTAAGCTCATGTCATTTTTTCATCACCTTTTTGAAGTGTAGACAGCAGAACTGGGTGCACATCTAGCGCTAGATAGATATCACCAGTTCTGTTTGCAAAGGAAATATGATCTTTTTATTCAGTATTGTCTGTTTATACATCCAGTGATCACCGAGCCATCACTCACTGGGCTCACACAGCCGTAGCATTGCACTAAAAGGTCATATTCAGTCATTCACCCTGAGCTGGACTTTACTTTCAGAGTTATTTCTTCCTAGCTGATAGACATCATCCTACCAGGGCTGCCAACTGATTTTGTTCCATTAATTCTAAACAGGTTTTAAAAAGGACTTTATTCTATCCTGGTAAGAATACACAGTGATGACCTCATGACAACTCACCTCCAGAGCATGGCACTGTGTAACTTAACAGTTTCTTTTCAGACCATCTGTTTAAGTTGCATGTCTTGCTATCTAAGGAATATTCTCTGTGTGACAGTTCAAAAAGAATCCTGTAGACTTCACCATTTATATCCTGAGAGAGAGGGAAATTGGACGTGAAACTAAAAGGAAGAAACCAAACAGGTACAGAAGAGTTTAGGACAGATCCCAGTATGGGTTATTTCCAAGTACAGCATTCTATTTGAGTGCTTAGCTACATGCAGAGAAAAATAAATTTATCATGCTACAGTCAGACACGTTACTCATTGACTATAGGTTATGGTTGTCATGGAAATTGTGTTTATTCACTTGATGTTTGGCCAACTACAGAAACATTTTTCACTGCCTTAGGATTTCCACTTCTCCTTACATTCCAGCTGGGAACTGTGGAATTTCACACAAAGAGCTCACCACAAAAGGCATGATCTGTCAAAATAGGAGCAAAAGTAGAAGGAAAGTGCCCACCAAATACCTTATTTAACCTCAGCATAAGATGATGCAATTCTTCCAAAGACAATGTGATGCTAACTGATGTTAAGATCAGCATGGGGTACAACTGCTCATTTTCAGTATATCTGAATTAGTTTTTGGACACTGTCTGAAAATACACTGGGATTTTATGATTAATGTTCTATTATTTCTGCCAGTACACTGTAGAAAAACAACTGTACCTAACTCAATCAGAGGTTTAAGGAAAAAATATACAGAAAAACAAAACAAAGCAAAGCAAAACAAAACACCACCACAACAACAAAAACACCACGTACTTGAGATTGAAATCAGCAGTTCCAGGAATGGAGAATCAAGATCTCTTTATTTTTAAATTTGTTGGATCAGAGATGAGGGGCTCAAATCTGCATGAGCTTTGTGCAAAGGGACATAAGCTAGGGGAACTCTAGCTGCTGACACTCTCAGCAGGGGCTGAAGAGTGGTTCTGGCTGAAGTCCACACTGATTTACAGTACTCAGCATCCCATCAAGACAGCAACATATGTTATTCCCATTATCTTGCATTCTTTCCTTGCACTCAGTTGTGGAACTGAGTCTCCAACACCATCGTCTACTGCTAGGAGAAATGGTAATCACTAAGAATTATATTAATCGAACAGTGCGAAGACAAAATGAAGGGCTCTTTGCTGCAGACACATCTTCCTGGCCAGAGCCATAGGTTTGACTTTTACCCACATAAATCCCAATTATTTGAACTTCCCTCAAAATGTCAAGCTGCTGGTTGTATGAAAACTCCACTGCATATACATAAAACCTCTTTAACAAGAAAACTAACACAACTTTTGACCAACCATCACGGCCATTTTAGCTATGAGACTAGAGAATTGCACTGTTTTCTGTCCTGCTATTCTAAAATAAGCTAGGAGATTTTGCTGACTTGTAAGAAGGAAATGAAGAGACAAGGTTTCTCCCTTTTGATTTCTCCATTTGTCAGGATTACTCCCTGAATAAATAATCATACATTTGGTGGGCCAGAATGGGAATCAAAATGACTGACTGTAGAGATTAGTAGATTAGCAGATTAGCATTTGTCCAGTGCAGGAGAAAACAAGGGTCACACAGACAAAAATGTTGACTGTCTTCCATTCGAAGTTACCTTGCATTTGGGTAAATACATTACTAACAACTTAAATGAAAGGGAAGACTAGAGAACAGTTATCAAATGTGCCCCATTTTCCTGTCTTCTGCTTCAAACAAATCATCCCAAAGCTGCCTAGTCCTTGCAGCCTGGAATAGCCTTATTTGCTAACGAGCAGTCCAGAACCAGCAGAAAGACCAGTGAACATTTACCAAATTATGCCCAGAATAGACTACAAACAAAGCTTTAACATTCTGAGCTCATAAGAGACAAGATTCTGTGAATTTGAAAAGTGTTTCAAAGGCAGGAGGATTCAGGGGGTGAATGGAAACCATATCATACTGAACATATGGAGAAGTCTGTATCTTAGAATTATAGAATCCAATAGAGTTGGAAGGGACCTCAGAAGGCCATCTAGTCCAGCTCCCCTGCAATGAACATCTCAGCTAGATCAAGTTGCCCAGGGACTAGATCAGGTTGCCCAGGATGTTCATTGTGCATAGACCTTGTGTTGATCAAAGAAATGTTTATTTAAATAGTGCAAATAATACAGTGTTTATATACATCACACAGTATTTATATACATCACAAGAACTGTGAAAGCCCCTGCCACCTCTTGACTGTAGAGAAGAATGCAGTGGATAGTTGAATGTGAAAGCGTAGTTATGTGAATATGAACAACCTGAAGAGCTTTTTGGTGTGGAAGAACTCTTTTTGATAGTACCTCACGGTAGTAGCTTCTGAATCTTTTTACTTCTCAGAATGGTGACTATAATAATGATAAACCTTCCCTCTAAAGCAGGGACATTAGACAGGTAAAGATGCACAAGGAGACCGTGAGGCAGAAAAAAGGCCACTGGTTACTTTCAAGTTGTAAGAAATGAAGAAAATCCTTCCTGAAGTAAATGATATAGGAATCCATAAGATATCAATTAGCTCTGAATAGATGCATTAGTTGGACTGTCCCAGTACATACCAGAGCCCATCTTGAGTGCATCATCGCACTCTTCAACTTCTCTCCCCATTCTAGGTTCATAGCCACCTGTACTCTAGAGAAGCTCTTGAAAGGCACAGCTGTGATACCTTGGGTCAGATGACATGGAAAGACTTGTAAGGAGTCTCCCACCTTTTCTCAAGAAATGCAGTGAGACTTAGGGTGTCACCTTTGGTTCTTGCCTGTGCCTAGTCTCATACCACATTAATCCTGAGTCACTGGCTTGACCTGACTCGCTCCTTCCCTGCCTCTATGGTTTTGTGTGGTAGTCACTGGATTCTTGGCTGAGTCTTAATGCCTTCCCTGAACCTGCCCTTCTCACCTTGTTTGGGTGCTGTGGGACTGTACTTCTGTTTCAGTGAGGTCCTAGCTGAGGTGCCACCCTCAACTCCCTGCTCAACTTTTCTTGCAGAGCAAACTGCACTTTCTGAGACAGCACAAAGAAAAAGACATCTCAATACTTTGAAACTTCTAGTCAGTGAGATACAAATACTAGGTTTTCTACAGAAAAACATTATGATCAGATTAAACGGTGACTAAAGATGTCTTTCTTTTTGAGTTTACAGAATATGATGTGCAAAGTAGTGCAGAGCTACTGCTCCGTGCTGAAAGCAGAGCATGCAATAAACACTCCTGTTGTCTGAAGCACCAAACTTCATGCCATGTGGCAGGCTTACTTCAACAGAAAGTGTCAGACTATGGCCCATGATTTCCTTCTGAGGAATTCCCTAAAACAGATTGATCATGCCTCTTGTACAAGATCTGAGCAATCAGCATCAAATAGACTAGCAGAAAAGTGGAGCAGGAATAAGAGGATGTATATATGAATGCATGTGCACAAGAGCTCTCACAAGAGCTCGCCATCCCTCAAAACAAGAAAACAGGCAGACGAGGCAGGAAACCAGCAGGGCTGATGAAGGATCTGCTGGTCAGGCTGAGGGAAAGAAAGGAAATGTGTAAACTGTGGGACTGGGGATAGGTGGCCTGGGAGGAATACAGAGATGCTGTCAGGATGTGCAGGGATGGGATCAGGAAAATCAAGGCACAGATGGAATTAAGCTTGGCAAGGAATTTAAAAAACAACGAGAAGGGTTTCTTTAGGTACATTGTTCACAAGAGACTGGCAAAGGAAAGTGTATCCCTTCTAAAAAGTGAAAAGGGAAAACTGGCCTCCTCATATGTGGAGGAAGCTGAGGTACCTAATTCTTTGCCTCTGCCTTCACTGTCACTTAGGCTTCACTGACACCCAAGTCACTCATGTCCCTGGACTTCCAAGTAGGGGTTGGGGGAGCAAAATCCCTCGCAGTGTAAGAATGGGGTGAATCTGAGGCTACCTCATGAGCCTGAATGTGTACAAGTCCATGGGCTGGACAGTATGCATCCCAGGTTCCTGAAGGAACGGGTTGATGTGCCCATTGCCAAGCTGCTCTCCACCATATTTGAAAAGTCATGGCTGTCAGATGAAGTTCTTGGTGACTGAAAAAAGGGAAATATCAGTTCCATTTTTAAGAAAGGAAGAAAAGGACCCAGGCTGGCGAGCCTCACGTCTGTGCCTGGTGAGATCATGGACTGGATCCTCCTAGAATAGAAAGTATGGCACATGTGAGATGAGGAGGCGACCCAAGACAGCCAGCACAGCTTTACCAAGGACAGATCGTGCCTCACCAATCTCGTGACCTTCTATGATAGAGTGATGACATCGGCAGAACAAGGAAGGGTAGCTTATGTCATCTGCTTGGACTTGTGCAAGGCTTTTGACATGGTCCCACACCATATCTCTAAATTGGAGAGATATGGATTTCAGGGGTGTACTGTTCACTGGATAAAAAACTGTCTGGATGGCCATAGCCAGAGGGTTGTTGTCAATGGCTCTACACCCAGGTGGAAGCTGGTCATGAAAAATGCCCCCCAGGGTCCATCTTGGGACTGGTATTCTTCAACATAATTATCAACAACTAAGACTGTGGGATGAGTGTACCCTCAGCAAGTTTGCTGATGACACTAAGCTGATTGTTGCAGTCAACACAACAGGAGGAAGGGAAGAAATCCAGAGGGATATGGACAAGCTTGAAAAATGGGCCCACAAGTACCTAACGAAGTTCAATAAGGCCAAGTGCAAGGAGTTGTATTTGGGTTCCGGCAATCCTAAATATGAGTGTAGACTGGGAAAAGAACTCCATGAGAGCAGTCCTGTTGAGGAGGGCTTAGGTGTCCTGATAGACGAAAAGCTGGACATGAGCCAGCAGTGTGCGCTCGCAGCCTGGAAGGCCAACTGCATCCTGGGCTGCACCAAAAGAAGGGTGGCCGGCAGGGGGAGAGAGAGGATTATCCCCCTGTACTCTGCCCTTGTAAGGCCCCATCTGCAGACCTGTGTCTAGGCCTGGGACCCCCAGCACAAGAACAGTGTGGAGCTCTTGAAGTACATCCAGAAGAGGGCTGTCAAGATGATCAGAGGGCTGGAGCACCTCTTCTGTGATGAGAGGTTGAATGAGTTGGGATTGTTCCGCTTGCGGAAGAGAAGGGCAGATCTGGGGAGACCGCATCACTATCTTCCAGTACTTGAAAGGAGCTTATAAGTAGGAGAGGGACTATCTGTTTAGACAGATACATAGTGATAAGACAAGGGGGAATGGATTTCAACTGAAGGAGTAGAGGTTTAGGTTAGATGTTAGGAAGAAGTTCTTCACTCGGAGGGTGGTGAGGCACTGGAACAGGCTCCCCAGAGACGTGGATGTCCCATTCCTGGAGGCATTCAAGGCCTGGTTTGATGGGTTCCTGGGCAGCCTGATCTAGTACGTGGCAACCCTGCTCACAGCAGAGGGGTTGGATCTGGACAACCTCTGGTGTCCCTTCTAACCCTAGCCATTCTATGATTCTATGTGTACATTCAGGAACTTCCTTCAGTATAAAACCATACCACCCAAAATCACATAGTCCTATTGTGAGAATGTTTACATCCAAAAACAGATACAGTCCTGGCACACTGGGAACTGCTGTCATGTAGCTGCAGACAATAGAAAATGCAAATGATATCCTGCACAGCTATAAATCAGATTTTATACAGTAAAGCAATAGTGGGATTCTGCTGCAGTTCAGCCTTAACTGCGCTGCTACTTGCTAAAGCAGTGCATCTGAAACATCCAAAAATCTGGGAATTCAGGAAATGAAAAATTATACTGAGAGATGACTCTGTCTGCTAACACTTAGGCCATATGATAATAACAGTATAATAATAACTCCCAAATAAGTATTGTAATACAAAATGGAAAATCTTATGCTTGCCTAAAAGAGTAAATTACAGTACAAATGAGGTTATGTTTTGATCCATTCATCCCAGTGGAAATGTAGAGTAATTTCAGTGACTTCAGCAGAGTTCCTGAGGATTGACATGTCAGTGCAGGTTTCATCAGTAGCTGGTTAATCGTCCTTTTCATCACTTTGCTTATTAAGTCACCCTGCAATTTACAAATCTATCAAGTTGTGGCAAAAAAAGATTGTTGAGTATTTTTTGCTGTTCAGAGCTGGTAAACTGAAATTTTCCCATGGCAGCCAGGTTTATAAGGACATGTGTGATGTCCAAGGGAAAGATGGAAGATAGTGATATTTACTTGTAACTTCCTTTCTGTTTTCTTTCTTCCCACAGTGCTGCTTGAATACATGAGACAGTTTCAGCTATATATGACACAAGTGACAATGCCTCAGACAGGCTGACCTCAGATATTCAGCATGACAATTAAGGAGAGCCCTTACCAGTGCTTCCCTGCTAACGGGGAGATTGTAGAAACAGAGGCATAGAATCTTTTGAGTTAGAAGAGACATTTAAAGGTCATCCAGTCTTACTCCCTTTCAGTGAACAAAGTCATCTACAGCTAGATCAGGTTGCTCAGAGCCTGGTCCAGCCTGACCTTGAATATCTCCAAGGAGGGGGCTTCCACCACCTCCCTGGGCAATCTGTTCCAGTGTCTCACCATCCCTATTGTAAAAGACTTCTCCATTATGTCCAGTCTAAATCTCCCCTCTTTTAGTTTGAAACCATTTCTCCTTGTTCTATCACAACAGATCTTGCTAAAGAGTCTGTCCCCTCCGTTCTTAAAGCCCCCGTTTAGATATTGATAAGCTGCTATCAGGCCTCCCCAGAACCATCTCTTCTCCAGGCTGAACTACCCGAGCAATCTGAGCCTGTGTTCCATTCCTTCGGTCATTTTTGTGGCCCTCCTCTGGATGCACTCTAACAAGCCCACATCTCTCCTGTACTGAGAGGACATCTGGACACAGCACTCCAGGTGAGGTCTTACGAGCTCAGAGTAGAGGGGCAGGAACACCTCCCTCAACCTGCTGACTGTGCTTCTTTTGATACAGCCCAGGATATGGATGGCCTTCTGGGCTACGAGGGCACGTGGCTGGCTCATGTCCAGCTTGCCATCCATCCGCACCCCTAAGTCCTTTATGGCAGGGCTGCACTCTATCCTTACACCCCCCAGCTTGTACTGATAGCAGGGGGTTGTCATGACCCAGGTGCAAGACCTTGCACTTGGATTTATGTAGCCTCATAAGGTTCACCTAGGCCAACTGCTTGCGCCTGTCAGGGTCTCTCTGGATGGCATCCTATTCCTCAGGTGTGTCAACACCACACAGCTTGGCATCAACTGCAAAGTTGCTGAGGGTGCATTTGATCCCAGTACTGACCCCTGAGGGACCTGAGATACCTTGCTCTGAGATGGCAAGGTAAGCTTAGTTCTTCGTTGTCCCCAAATAACCCATTCAGGAAGGCCCTCTTGAAGACAATTAAGAGGAAGAGCTTCAGTTCTTTGTTGTCATTATTAGGCAACAAAGTTACCACAAGATGCCAACCATGTATCTTTAATTCCAGAATTCATTGAGTTATTTGTCTTTTATTATGTTAGCCTGCTAATCAGATTATATTTTTCTCTAATCACTGACCGTAATATGCTTTAGCAGGGAATTAGTCAATTCAAATAACAGGTTTGCACACTGGAGCTTCGAAAATGACATCTCTTCAGGGTATGCATTTCCAGAATTAGCACTAGACTTTAACCTCTTATATCCCAGGAAATTTGAGAAAAAGATCCCCAGGGGCTCTGTGGAGAAGACTATGGTTCCTCCAATAGTAGGCATAATTTCCTGGCATTCTTGATGTCTAAGTAGATTGCAGTGATAGCTTCATGCTAGTGAAAGAAAAGAGAAAAATGCTGGAATTATGGTTAAAATGTTGTTGGAGAATTGTTTGGACAGCCTGGAAATTGAAGGCTTCTGAGACACAGTTTCTGGCTGAGAAACCATGCTCTGTGTCTTACACAGTTAATATGATGTAAGAAACTAATTAAGTTATCCCTGCTGTAGACAAAATACAAATAATCTAAAGATCTTGTGGAATGTGTTTTCTGATTCAAAGGCAGGCAGACAGGTGGTTCAATGGGAAGTGAGGGAAACTTGAATAAATCCCTTATCTGAATAAATGAATCAGTACAAAATCCATTCATAGAAACCAGATAGAAAAACAAAGAAACAAACAGTCTCATAGTTTTGAGAATAGTTAAACCCACACAACTTTATTCAGAGATCAAGGATGTGAAGTAAATGAAAAATTACGGCTACTCATACTGTGCTGTATGTGCACTTTTAGAAGATAAATTTTATTCCTTATAATCTTTCAGCAAATGTCTGAGCATTCCTCATTAGCCTACAAGAGCAGTAGACAGTTTTCTCACTTCTTTGACAGAGATGTTGTGAATATATATCCCTTCCTTGTTCCAAGCTTTACTTAACATCACGTCTTCTGCCCTCCAGCCAAAACCTAAGGATAATATGACAAATGCTTTCTTGAATGAAAGGTGAGCAGAAAGATTGGGTTTGGCTAAGGTTTTTCTTTTGTAGTTTATTGAGATGAGATGCGCATAATACGCAGTGTGTTTCACAGTAAGACGTCACCACTCAGTTCATCACATGCCAGTCATGCAGCCTTTCTACTCCACAGTATGTAGTAAGCCTTTACATAAGTAGTTTGGTCCTGGCAATGAACTTTTCCAGACTGTGCGTTACTGATTCCAGTTTAACTCCCCTTCACACCACCCCAGGATAAAATGGAAGGGAAAAAGTAATAAATATTTGGAATTTCTTAACTCCTGTTGAAGATGTGTGCAAGCTATAACAGACTTTCTGTGTGAATAAGCTTCTGAAATGTAAAAATTATTCTCCATGGGTGAATAGCCTTTCCCATGGGAGAACCTTGCTCCAATGAGAGATGATGCTTTTGTTCATATTCAGCCTTAGACAGAGCCTTGAATGTTGATAACAGAACCTTTAACTAGGTTATATGTTAGAAAACAGATGTGGAGATAGACAGCTCCTTGAGAGCAGCCTTGTGCGGAAGGACTTGGGGGTTCTGATGGACAAAAAGCTGGTCATGATCCAGCAGTGTGTACTTGAAGCCCAGAAGGCCAACTGTATCCTGGGCTGCAGCAAAAAAAGAGGTGGCCAGCAGGGAAAAAGAGCTGATTGTCTGCCTCTACTCAGCCCTCATAAGGCCCTGTCTGCAGTACTGCATCCAGGCCTGGGACCCCAGTGAAAGAAAGATGTTGAGTTGTTGTTGCAGGTACAGAGGAGGGCCACAATGATCAGAGGACTGGAGCACGTCTCTTATAAAGGAAGGCTGAGGGAGCTGGGCTTGTTTAGCTTGGAGAAGACCCCAGGGTGATCTCACTGTGTCCTTCCTGTATTTAAATGGAGCTTATAAACAAGAGGGAGACCAACTTTTTCCACAGGCAGATAATGATAGGACAAGGGCAAATGGCTTCACCTAAAAGAAAGTAGATTTAGATTAGACAGTAGGAGAAAAAAATTTCAGTCAGAGGGAGGTGAGGCACTGGCACAGGCTGCCTAGAGGAGCTGTGGATGTCCCATCCCTGGAGGCTGGGTCAGGGGTTGGGGATGGGGGTTGGATGGAGCCCTGGGCAGCCTGATCAGTGGTGGCAATCCTGCCCATGGCAAGGGAGTTGGAACAGGATGGACTTTAAGGTCCCTTCCAACTGAAGACATTCCGTGACTCTATGATTCTGCATTTTTGGTGTTCTGTGTTGCTAAGACAGCAAATGGCTTTCCTGTTTTTCACCAGAACTGAAACAAAGCGATTCCCAGCTTTGTTTCTTGGCGAGTAAACTACCTTGAAGATGATGACTGCCACAGCGAAATCAAGATCTGATTGAACAGTTTTTGATCCTGGCTTTCTAGATACCTTGTTGTGGTTTAAGCCAGCAGGTGGCTGAGCACCACACAGTCACACTCACTCCTCCTTCCCAGTGGGATGGAGGAAAGAATTGGGGAACAACAAAAAACAACTAGAACTCATGGGTTGAGATAAAACTCAAAAAAGAAAAGAATAATAGTTATGACTATATGCATACATATGAATGTGTATAACAAGTGATGCACAAACAACTGCTCACCACCCCCCAGCTGATGCCCAGCTAGCCCCCCGAGCAGCGATAAAGAATGAGATTCCACCCCTTCAAAACTCCTTCCACAAGATGTCTTATGGTATGGAGTATCCCTTTGACCAGTTTAAGTCAGCTCTCCTAATTCTGTTCCCTCCCAGTTTCTTGAGCCCTGTGCTGAGAATGACCTTGTCTCTGTAGAACACTGCTTACCAGCAACTATAAACATCGGTGTGTTATCAACATCATTTTTCTCCCAGAACTAAAACCTACCTGCAGCTAAGAAACACAGTTATTAGTATCTGTGTTCTGGGAGTGATTTTGGAAGAGTAAGAAATCCAGAAGAACAGAGCATGCTGATTTACTTCACAATCTGAAGACATGATATAGATAAGGCAATACATTTTGTTCTGGAGACGATTTGTTTTTCAAGGCAGAAATTTCTGTTCTGCCAGGCTCCATCTGGCTGTTCACTGTCCAGATTCTGATTTTTAATGGGTGCTGCAAACAGAGAGATGATGCTATCTGCATACGAGGTAAAGAGATGAAGAATTGGGCTTTGCCAGCCTACTTATGGCCCCACAGCCACACAGTTTCCATCTTTTTTGCCTCCATCAAGTACTGCACTGACAGAGAGAGCAAAAACTTGGGGGCAGGGATCCATGCAGTTGCAGCCCCTCCAGTTTAAGGGCACCAGGCAGAGGACTCCTGGCCTTTCAGAAGTGGAATTACTTCAAAGTAATCTTCTTTCACCTTACTTTTGTCAGTGGTGCAGTAGCTGCTTGATGGACACTTCATGAAGTGGTCACCTTCACCGCTAGCCCCATGTAAAATACATTAGTATAAAAGCATGACCACGTCTGGTTCTCTTGCTTGGCTCCAAAATCACAGCCTTTCATTTGTGGACTTTGCTGCAAATCCAGAGTATTCTGGAGTCTGGCACTGTTTTTGTTTTGTGCCTTGTTCAACACAGAGCAAACTAAAACTGTTTAGTGGGTAATAAAATATATAATAGCCCTGAATGAAGAGGAAGCCTTGACTTCTGGAAAGAACAAAAGAGTTTTCAAAGGTGTCCTGACAACATTGCACAGATTTAAGCAGCAGCTAGATGGCTCATGATTGAGGTCTGCTCTTTCAGACTCAACATCTCTCACCCCAACACTTCCAATTGCATCTGAACTGAAGAAAATGTTTGTTTGCTTGCTGCCAGTGCTTGTGGTCACAACAGCAGCACCCACTTTCTGAGGACAAGAGGCTTTTGTGTGACAGCGCGTTCTGCTGCAGCAAGCACAGGGGTGAGACCACACCTCACCTTTTATCCCAATTTCACACATTGGCTTCACAGCATTAATAAATTGGTTTCATTTGCCGCTCATTTGGCAGGAGAACTTTCTAATAACATTTTTATCCCCTTTGAGAACATGAATCACTCACATGCTGAGTATAAAATTACTTTTCTCCCTCCACTTATTAAAGGCACCGCACTTTAGCAGGGGTCAGGCACTCAGCCTTGCCAGTGGCAAAGTCAAAAACAAGGGCATGGCTTGGGGGCACAGTTGTAAAGCTCAATGCTTTTCTTTCTTACAGGCAGCAGATAACCTACTTAGCGCTCGGAATATACGGTTTTCTCCAGCTGTCAATCCTACCTGCTCCGGGTACAGATTGAGAAAACGTGTGAGATTTACCGCGCTGCTCACACAGCCGTTCCAAACAATAAATAAATAAAATGTGTGCAGCAGATGTGTGCTGTAGCAGAAGCTCCCCTTGCTGACCTGGCCAGCCACCCTCACCAAGTCGGGCTGAACTGGGCCGTGCTGAGCCGAGACAGGTCCTGCTGCCACATGAGGGCAGCGCTTGGGCTGTACTTGCAGTAAGCTGAAGGGTGGAGGCAGTACAGTGCAAACTGAAAATCTTGCTATTCACAGATTTCTGAATCCATTCGGTTTTGCTTGCTGGGTTAAAGAAGAAAAAAATAGCTTTTCTGATTTCAAAATCATTATTTGTTTTAAAAGCGAGATCTTTGTTCAGTATTTACTTTAGACAGCAAGCAGGTCCTGCTGCCAGAAGTAGTTCAGTAGATGACCTGACTATTCCAATTGCTATTTTTTCCCCCAAATCCACAGCTCAGTCAAAATGCATCCTTTGAAATTATAGAAGATACATCCTCATATCACCTGCTCCCCCACATCCTTGGCACAGACTGCCTTCTACAGGGAAGACAGAAGAAAGACAAGTGAGAGAGATGGCATGAACCAGCCATAAGGAACTGCAGATGAACTGAGGCAGCTGGAGGGATGATGGGCAGCTGAGGTGACGGACAAGCATGCACATAGCCTGTGCCACCGCAGGCATGGACTTTTTTCCAGGGAAGGTTCAGGGTGGACGTTAGGAAATACTACTTCTCTGAAAGAGTGGTCAGGCACTGGAATGGGCTGCCCAGAGAGGTGGTGGAGTCACCGACCCCGGAGGTGTTCAAGGAACATTTCGAGGTTGTGTTGAGGGACATGGTTTCATGAGAACTCTTGGCGACGGGTGGATGGTTGGACTGGGTGATCCTGTGGGTCTTTTCCAACCTTGGTGATTCTATGATTCTGTGATTCTATGACTTCTCATTTCATAGAATCCTAAGAGTGCAGGGAAACCCTACACACACCACACAGGTTTTGTCCTCGTCATCTTGCAGGTTGTGTGCTGTACTACCTAGCGCAGCCAAGATTTAAGTGCCTAGCAGCAGCAGACCTTCCCGATCACAAGGAGCTTTGCAGGGAAAGGTGTAGCTTTGTGCAGAATTTGGACATCTCCAGTCAGTCCTGGCAGCAGTTTTGCTGTGATTTTGGCATATCCTAGAAAGATCAAATTGTGGTTCTTTGTGGCATTTTTTTTCTTCTTAACGAGGCCCTTGATTTGCATTTCTGAATTGCTCATAAGAATGTTCTTATGGGAACGTTACACAGGCACAGCAAATATCACTTGATGACATCATGCACCCCCCATATTACCTGAGCTGCACCGTGACACCACATCAGCACATTTCTCACCATTTTATCCTAATACGCTACATATCCCACAAAACTTGTCCTTGGTGCTTATAACAATTTCATGTTAACTGGGGATGTGTGTTAGTTCGTTCTCAGCTTAGCATGCAAATTGTTCCTTACCAACATATTCACATTTAAACACAAATATTTTCCTCAGAAGAAGACCAACTTCAGAGAATACCACGAGCGTGCAGTTGTTTGGCAAGTGCCAGGTTCAGAGCTGTGGGCTCCCACACTTCTCCCATTTGACTCTTTGAGAGCCACGCTTTTTCTAGCTTCTGAGTCATCAGCAGAAGAGCCAAGCGACCAGCTCACAATGCAAATGCAGTCTGAGGCATCTACGCTCTTCTTCTGCCGATATGGAAATAACAGCCAGCAAGAGAGTCTGTGCTGCAGCTGTCTGTGTTAGGTTTGATTGGTCAGATAAATCACATTGTATTGTTTCCATTCCTTTGGCTGGGGGAATGTGTAAGCACTTCAAAACTGAATGCTTATGCATGAGAACTTAAAACTAGTTTACTTAAATGCACACACATGTATCTTTGACATTGACTTTTTACAGATTTTCTTGTCAATAAAACGAAATTGCTTGACTGTTCACAGAAAGTTAACATAAACATAGTCAAAGTGAATTCAAATTCTAAAATTGTATTTTAGCATGTGACTGCATTCAGTGAAAACTTTGTCAAAAGCAATGATAAAGTCTTTACTGCTGTGACTCCATGCCAGCCACTGCATTGAAGTTGTTTCTCTGACTTCAAGAAACAGCAGAGCAAACACTGAATCCCTATTTCAAAACAGCAGGCTGCTGATTTATGGCAAGTTGTGGGTAATGGAATTGTCTCAGCTCATCAGAGGATGCAGACACTGTCCAGTTACTTCCCAACTGTGCAAACGCTTTTGTTTGGGGGCTGACAACTCTATACCTTTTCACCACATTTCAGGTCCTTCTCCAAAGTTGATGGAGAAAGCCTTTCAGCATACAGAAAAATCGTGCCTCGCTATCTTCCCCAACTCTCACATATCCAAGGGAAACCATCACAGCTGCTCGACAGAAGGATGCGAAGGAAACCCTGCCTACTCACCCCTCAGCCCAAAGAATACATTAAAGGAACAGGGAAAGAGAATAAAAAAGCTAAACGTTTAGCAGAGTGGCTGTACTAAGAGGAAGGAAAGGCAGGGGAACATAAGTAGTATCAGAGTTTTTGAGACAATTATTTCTAAGTTAGTTTTGTATGGGAGCGCTGATGCAGAATCAGGGGCAGAATACTTGGTGTATTTCTAGTACGTGTGCCTTTGCTGTGAGCCCCAGCTACCCGAAGTCTGCGTGGCAGCTCCTCCTCCAGCAGACTGAGAACAAGGATACTCAGTTCCCTACGAGTTCATTCCTCCTTGTCCACACAGCCATCACAGAGTGACCAGAGCAACCTGGGTGCACTGTCACTTTTTGTACTGTTAGCATTATATCTTGCTTCTCCTCCTTGACTGCTGAGACAGTGGCTGCCAAAGGGACACGTATAGGCAAGGACTAATTCAATTTGTGATGTTGAAGATCCATTCCTTTTGTCTGGAGACTCTAATAGGCCTGACTGATGGATGGGGTCTAATTCATACAGCTATCGCAAGGTTGCCTCAGTAATGATCTATCCTCGATCAATATGGCTGCGACAGTCTCTGCTTCCCTTCATGTGTGGAGCAGCTGCCCTTGTTTTCTAAGGATGTGGGGTGGAACTGACACAATTAAAGGTCATCCTCCATCTGGGAAGAGAAAGTTCTGGTCTACAGTGAAGCACAGGGACTGGTTTCCATTTTGTTAGAGTTATGTAATCTCTAAATAAAAAATAATTCCGTTGTTCACTACAAGATCTCCTGCTTAATGCTCCCTAGAAATGGCTGCCAGATTCCTGTAGGAATGTAGCATGTACACAGCATTTTAAAACATATACAGTTGGAGAGTTCTTTAAATTGTAAATAAAAAGCATTGTTTTATGGAAATAAGTCCGCTTTTCCAACAGAAAAATGTTAGTGCCTGGCTTTCAGAGGTTCTATACTCCAACTGAAGCCAAAGGCAGCTGCTTTTGGTTTTGTGCAGCCTCTCCTATTATTAGCAGTACAGGTTAATAGCAGGCATGTTAGGTGCAGGTGAGTGAGACAAGGAAATAAAAGAAAGATGTAGAGGATACACACTGAAGAAAAACTAAACATCCAAGCCTTTAAAGAAAAGCATCAACAACAATAATTTGCCCCTTCAGATTTCGTAATTTTAGACTCATAATCCATCTGAACTATGTTGCAAAACTTGAACCCACAAGTTTTGAGCTTATCCGTTCAAATATGTGTGCCTAAGAGGCATACAAAAACTACATTTCTACACAGGATTAGAAGAGTGCAACCTTTCTTACTTTGGATAACAGCATGTAATTAACTGTTTTTCCCCTATTCTTGCATTTGTCAAAATGCACTAACGTTCAACAAAATGGCCAGGTTGCAATGCTGCTTCCTTATTCTTCATACTTGATTTTTGAGCCCAGACTCACATCTTGAGGACTGACTATTTTCCTTTACTCAGATGAGTGTATTTTAAGTTACACTGGTTTCCTTCTGAGTCTGATGAACCAGCACAGCTTAAAGTGGGGGTGATCCATGTACAAAATAAAGGTTGTATTTCACTTCTTTGAGGTGTTCAAGAGAGGAAACTGATGGCCCTTCAGAAATGCAGGACCAGGCGAAATGCAAAACTAGCAAAAATAAATGTTACTGCACTGAGCTCAACTTGTCCAGAGTAGAATGGGTCAAAAGAAACAAGCTATTGTCCAGTTTCAATTCAGTTTGTTGATCTATACTCAACTAATACGCTTAACTAATGCGTGTTAATATAAATTACTGAGCATTGGTGAAAGACAAATCTGGTCCCATCAGGGCTGGTTTTAATTAGTTTTCAGCGTATATCTTTGTTTCATTTTGTACATATCCAGCATATAGTATCTGTGGATATTCATCATCAGTTGAGGTATCTAAATTCATAAACCAACAAAACCATAAGGTTTTTTTTTTGTGGAGAATTAGGTGCATCACATTGTATACATCTCACAATATCTGACATTCTCCTGCTTGACTGCAGAAAGTTACAAGAGGCTTTTTGGAAGGAAACAAACACAAAAGAAGAATGGCAGACAGACTGGAATCTGTCAAAGAACTATGCAGAGGTCTGCTACTTAAAAATTCCTTCATCTGGCTCTAATCTTATTAACAAAATGCACTTTTTCTTAGGCCAAAATAATGCGACAGTGTCAGTAAGACACTGAACCTGCACTAGGTAGGTTGCCTGTGTATTCAGAATCCTTTGTTGGCAAAGGTTCACTGCTAGAAAAACAATGTCAGCTGTTTCCTCTCTTCAACAACAGAGATAACTACACTAAGTTGACTTTACTGAGGTTTGCAAGGAAAAATTAAGATCTAGCTACAGGTAAAGATGCATGGAGGCTTTTATTGTTACATCCATTGTGCCTGGCTGTCTTTTATTTTGGAGTGAATGCATAAACAGCAAAAGAAATAAATGGCTTGGGCTCTGATGGAAAGGGGCTTAGAGGTGCTGAGGATCGGGAGTAAACATCCCTGCTGAACACTCCATGGTAGCACCAAGAGATAGGATAGAAGAAAGAAAACACAACTGAACGTATTTAAAGGGATTAAATAGAGGTCAAACATAAAACTGTGATTTGCAGTAGTTTCTTCAGGACCAAAGAAGTTCACCTCCTAACCCAGGGCACATTTGTACCTGTGTCCATCTTGTCAAGGAGGTGACTTTCACACTTTTCTGTCAACATCTTTCTAGTGCATGGATATCATATCGAAGATGTCCTCATATAAGAACTTGAGACAGGTACAGTATACTTCAGTAGTGGGGAAACTGTTTGTAATGCAAACGTCCCTTGTTTTGTGCAGCCTATCTCTGCATATACAGGACACATCCAGGAAATAAATATCAACCAGCATGGCGTTCCTGAAACAGAAAACTGATGGAATCTTAGGATAATAAAACTGCCACAAGTTTAGGATTTAAATCTCCTGTATCTTCCCTTGTGAAAAACTCATCTTACTTTCCCGCAAACCCCAATACATGAGACATTCAAATTCAAGGTCTTTTACAAGACTTTCTTCTGTAGGAGAACATACTGCCCTAACAAATGAGAATCTGATCAGCATTTGTTCCCCCACCATTACGCTTAACTCTAAACACATTTAGACAACATGGTGAGTAAAATGCCCGGGATTCTTCAAGCTTTAAGTATGATAAGAGTTCCTGTGCCATGTAGCATTACCTACACAAAGATAAAACAGTGGGAAATTTTCGGAATAGGGAAAGAAAAAAAGAGCATCCCTAGATCTTAAGATCATTTCCCATTAAGGTCAGAGAAAAATGAAAAAAGATAATATTAATTCACATGGAGTAGTAGTTGAAAAACACTATTCGATTATTTGTATTCCTAAAATAATTTCTTGAAGACATGCTATGTTCCTTAGGAATTTCACATATGTAGATTACAGCACAGCATGTATAAATTGCTTTTCTTTCCCAGATCCTTTAGAAGAGGTCCTTGGATTCCCAGAAATATACAGATCAGATGTTGAAAATCACTGAACGGGGACACCGCACTCAATTGGGAAAGATGAGACAACAGTGGATTAAAAATACAGAAAAGAAAGTTAAGGTGACCCAGTTGTGTAGCAGTTTGGTAATCACCAGGTTTACTTTCACATCAAGGTTTGCTTGTTTCTATGAGTGTGCTCTTACTTATTAACTCAGGGAAATTGAGCAGTAACTGTTAGTCCTCAGGTATGGACTAGAGGGTCCAGTAATTCCCTCCTCAGGCATGGGAGTCCATTGGAATGGTGATGACTGGGATTAGTTTTTGCTTGTTTGTAGCACACTTTGCTTTGTTACACCTAAAGCTAGGAAAGGCTGTATGATAAAATGCTTGGGGGCTATTTTGACCTCTGACACCCAGAACCGATGCACATCTAAGGTGATGTACATGTGCAAGAAACTTGAAGGTGCTATATATGCACCATGGCAAGGACAGCTCTGCTTGCACACCGCTTGACTTTAGACATTCTCAGCAGCTAGCAGCCATAGCCAGGAAAATTCATTTTCCTTGCAACACTGAATACTCAACCCCTCACCCTATTTACTGGAAAGGCCACAATAAAGAAAATAGGCTACGGTTACAGGAGCTTTATGGAGAGAACAAAAGCATGTGGCTTTCCACAAACAGATTACCAAGAGAGTAAACATCCAGCATTGTAGAAGGAAATCTTCAGAGTCTTTAGACAGCTGTACAGTGATCATTAATGAAAAAGAGATGAAATTTTTCAAAGTGAAAATATGCCCAGATCTGTCCCTGTCCATTACAGAAGCAGGAGATACGAGCATCAGTTTTTAATGAAGCAGAGTCTGAAAGGAATTTCACATATGTTAGGTGATGTAAGAAGCATTCTGTCACAGAACAAAAGTGTTTTAACCATGCCTCGCTGCATGAATCAAATTACTAGAAATACAGTAAGAAGCCAAATGTGGAAGATACCTCATAATTTAAGTTTGTTAAAAAAAAGCATGCATTGCTATGTATAATCTTGCATTGGCAATCAAGAAGTGGACAAAAGTAGCTGATGCTTAGGTTCTCATTTATATGCACTTGTATTTGCATGGACTGAAAATTCCTAGATTGAATTTGTCAGAGGGCATCCTTTTATTGAAACTTCTTAGTATCTCAGTGTAGACTTCACCAACCAAGATCAGTGTGATTCATTTACCCATGCTGCAAGTATGATGCTTTAAAAGCAAGTAAAGAATCTACTGTTTATGGTCTTTACTGCAAACATTTCAGGATCTTGTACTCCGGCATGTTACATCCTCTAGGAACACCCACTTCTGATTTACTGGACTCAAAATGAGACAGTTTATCTTAAAGGGAAAATAAAAATAATAATAAAAAAAAAAGCAAAGTGCAGAGGCCAGAGAAACAATTTACCCAATTGAATTATGGACATTTACTTCTCCATTCTGACAAAGGATGAAGTATCCAACATATTGATTGTACTGTCACTATAGGAGACTTCCCTGTAAGGTTAAAAGCACAGGTGAAACTTAAACTCTTTGGAGATTCAATATTAGGAATCAAAAGTACTGAAGACATGACCCCTGGCTCAAATGGAAGCTGATCAGTGTTGCAGCACAGCGTTCCCATGAATAGCTGGCTGTAGGTGTGCCTTACCTTCACTCATGCAAACAACTGGAAGGTCTCCCAGAGCACCATATTAGCACAGGGCAAAAAACAAAAACAAAAACAAAACAAAACCTAATTAAAGAGTTTATGGAAGGTGAAAACAGAGGGTGAGCACAGTGCAGGGACACATTTCTCTTTCACGCAGGCCACACAGTGTTCACACTCAGCATCTGACCCAGACTTACAGCCTTATCCAGATTTCAGAGGGAAGACTGAACACCAAAGCTCTGTTATTGCTACAGCTCTGATGGATGTGTTACAGTATGTCACCAGCAGCCTGACAGTCCTGTTCCCTACAGGCATCCCATCTTCCAGCACCCAAAGGGTGAAAGGCAGCTGCCATTCGCCCCAACAGCAGCTGGAGAAGCCACAGCAAAAGAGTGTGTAAAGACACTGTGTGAAGAGTGTCAAAAGTGAAAGCCTCAGGGGCGAAGAGGGAAAGAAATGACGTCACTGTAATGGAAGCCTTTTCTACTTGTCTGTCTGTCTGTCAGCAACGACTTCTGAATCAATAAATACCAGTCAGAATGCACAATTCCTGCTGACCTGCAGTCCCCCCTTCATCTCTGGAGAAAATAAACACGGGTTGTGGGTGCTGAGCAGCTCTGCCTTCTTCAGAGCTTCCATTGTATTTGTGTTTGTGGTGTTTCAGCCAGCAGCACCAGGCAGCGTTCATTTGGTAGTCCCAGGAACTTGGAGGAATTCCCCGGTTATTATGAGATTATCCCTTCACTGCAAAATAAACGATTCTTCACCAATTCCATCTCAGGGGTGTTCTCTCACAGATGTCTGGGAGTCAGGAGGGGTCAGGACAGGAGGGACTTGACTCGATGTATAAATCCTCCCTGTGCAAGCTGCAGTTCCCAGAACAATGCCCTTCACTGTCCAAAGCATCCATGGAGCAGCACCAGGAGCTGCCTCTGGAAAATCCAAACCCTACATGCCTGGAAACAACTCAAAATCAGATGCAGAAGGGAGTTCCTTGTCACTGGTGTCAAGAACAGAAACATCAGATGCCACACCCCAGTGTTCCTGGTTGAAAGTGTTCTGCTTTCTGTTTCCCTCCCTGCCTTATTTCCAATTTAAACGTAGAGCTATTTGTCCTTGCTATCAGTAGCTGTAATTGCTGAAGTGCTGATAACAAAAGACCCAGCACCCCCCATGCTTGCTATTTGCTTAGGGAAACAGAGACACAGAAATGTCTTTGTTACCCAATTTACTAGCAGTAAACTGTCATTTCATATGTGGTCTGACCACCAAAAGGGGGACGTGACATACTTCATCCAAGGGCCTCACAGGTACTTGATGACAGTAGAGTGACTCAAATGCTTCTGAATTGTATTCCACTTTCACCAACTGGATGCTGGTGGTGATAGATCCCTCCAGCTCTGTTCTCCAGGACCATGGTGCTGCTTGCTGCTAGCCCCATTCCCAGTTTCTAGTTCCAGATTTTCTGTATTTTGTTCTCTGGGACTTAAAGCACACTAAGACAACAGCTATTTTTACACAATGCCTGGAAAACATCTAATAAATTGTGACTCTCCATCAGCAACTTAGTCAAGACTATTTTCTCCTTCTTCCCCCCCCACTCTCTCCAAATACTTAGTCAAAAGCATAAAAGACTTAGAGATATTTTTATCTTGAGGTCCTGGATTATTTACTTGCCTCTTCAGACTTCAAGAAATAATTATTACTGACAATTTCTGACATCAGAGAACAGAGGGGATTTTCTTCAGAAAAGAACAGGTTGTACAAATATTCTAGTAGGCTTCAGGTCGCTTGTCTTCTGAACTACTTGAAGTCATTCTGAAAGCCAAGGTTGCCTCAGAGTTTGCAGAATTTGTTTTCTGTGTTTTCATACAGAGAGCTGTTGTTTACAAGGCCGTCTTACCAGCCTGAGAAACCATTTAAGCATAATGCCACAAACCTGAAGATGGGCTAGCATGAAGGTGAGACGTGCTTTGCCAAATGTTAGACAGAGACCCAACAGGTCACAAGGGTGGAGAAGATGTGCACGAGTCTGTGTGGCATAAGGTGTTCAAAAGAAATGTTTGGAGGAAAGTGCAGGACTGCAATCACAGGTGCTAAGGGCTACACCGGGGGACACTGTGCAGCTCTGTGGTCAGAGACCCTGATTCCCACAGCTCTGGAGCCCAGTTGCGTTCTGGAAATCACAGTTAATATCTTATAAATCTTTTTGCGATTGCAGCTATAGAAACAACTGTGGGAACGTGAACCAAGAGTAAACCATTGTAGCAACAGAGAGCTGTCTTAGAGCTGGAAACAATAGTTCTCACTTCACCTTCTCCAAGCATTTCAGTCACAGCCTCGTGAACTCATTTACTCTGCAGCAGGGGAATATGGCACTTTCCCATAGTGTGAGAATTCAGTATTTTATCAATAGCTCTGCTGAGGTATCCGTTATCAGTTTTTGACCAGCTTGCAAGCCAAGCCAGCACAAAGCCAGAGAGCAGGCTCTTCATGGCAGGTGAGGCAGTCTTGACACATGCAAGGCTGAGAACTGTGATTTGATAAGACGTTGAAGCCATCTACAAGATAACTGCTTCCCAGGCACATACCAGAAAAAGAGTGTGCTGGACCATGCTTCTTGAAATGATACTTCATTATGCAGGGCCCTGACAATAGAGATAGACCGCCTGGAGACACTGTGGGACCAAAAAAAGATAAAAGCTTTCTTAAAAGAATGGTTGAAAACATTCATTGCCATATTGTGATGATGACTATTTTCAGCAGTGATGGGCCACAGCTGTACATGCTTGTGTGAAGAAAGGAAGACAAGAATGAAAGGATGTTTTTTCTATCATTACAGTTTGGCCCCATCTCACGATACCATCCACAGATGCTGGCTCAGCAAAGGCTGTGTTCTTTTGAATCCTCTTAGCTTGGAGAGAGCTAAGGTAAATAGTTGTTAATTAATTTCATTTAGCCGTTAATGAGATTCTGAATCTAACTTGCTTCACAGCAGGATAGGTTCTGGCCTATGTGCTGTCCCAGGTCTATGTATTCTATAAATAATACTATGTTAAGAAAATATTTACTTGCAAAGTGAAACATTCAGATGTTAAGGATCATCAGCAACTAGTCAGACCTTATTTCAGGCCTACCTATGAGCTACCTTACAGTCTTTAATTACATATTCACGTAACAGTTTTCCACTGGATCAATGCTGCAGATTACATTTGCGATCATTTTTTATACCTGTAGGTGGTTCACATCTTACTGCACATCAACCAAGCTCTGCTCTGAAGCCTGCATCACTAATTTTCTGTGGATTATTTTCCTGTAATATTCCATTTTGACACTGCCAACTTGAATTACCTACAGCGTGCTCTATTTTAGGTAATAAGAATCTGAGGTCCACACCTCTCCTCTGTCATGTTTCCAGTCCTATCCATAAGCCCTTCCTTGAATACAGGACTGTCCCAGTGTCCTTTTTCCCAGTACTTTAGTCCCAGCTCCTTACCTCAGCAGTCTTCTCCCATGCTCTTTCAGATGAACACTGAAAACAGAGCAGATGCAGCAGTGCTGTTCATCTCCTGTGACCTGAGACAGCAAGGCCAGACTACATACTCCACTGTTCCGGTAGGAGAAATGATTGCATGTCACTCCTGGGTTTGAGAATACAAAGCCATCCTTCAGGGAATGTGCATTTCTAACATCTTGGTGCAAAGTGAGTCTTTCTGAGGCTCACGATTTGAGTAAATGTGGGGAAATTTTCACAGAAATAAGCAAGCACACATTCCTGACATCAGAGGGATGCCCGCCCCAACAGCTGATCAAAAACCGTATCTTTCATCAAAATTAGGTAGGGATTACAAATTCTTTCTAATATCCCCTCCAGGTTTTTTATTTTGTACATGAGAATAAAGTCTCCCAAATTTTCCTCTGAAAACTTGATTAATTTTTCTTCTTCCCTTTCTCAAAGGAAGGGAAAAAGAAGGATGCAAGGAAGAGACATGAATCCCCTACATGGGGAATTTCAGCCTAGTTATTTCAAATGTAACAAAGTTCAAACTTAACCGAAACCAAGCTATTATAATGATGTCACACAAATTCTCAACATACTTAATTATAAACATTTACTTTTATGTAACAGTTTCCTCAAAACATTTTATTTCTGCTAAATGGAAAACAAAACTCTGTTTTCCTACTATAATGACTAAAAGGTACAGAAAGATCTTGCAAATATTTAGTAAAAAAACCTCTTGAATAATTCTCCTTATGTCACACTGAAAATGTTTGGCTCTGAGCAAGCTCTTCCACTGAGTTCCCACAGCCAGCCCGCAGTCAGTATAAATGCAGATTTTTTTCCAGGACACCTTCTTGTCCCATTTTACATGACATGGATAAAAACAGTCAAAGGAGCTCCATTCAGACCAACCTTGGATGGCCAGGGAGACGGGGCATCCACCACCTCTCTGAGTATCCTCTTCCAGTGATTCACTACCCTTATTGTAAAAAACTTTTTTCTTATGTCCAGTCTGAATCTCCCCTCTTTTAGTTTGAAATCATTTCCCTTTGTCCTACCACAGCAGGCCCTGCTGAAGAGTCTGTCCCTTTCTGTCTTGTAGCCCTGTTTAGATATTGATAGCGCTCTGTGCCTTGGATCATTTTTGTGGCCCTCCTCTAGACATGCTCAAACAGGTTTATTTCTCTCTCGTACTGAATACTTCACATTTGGTCATAGTACTCCAGCTGAGGTCTCACCAGCTCAGAGCAGAGGGGCAGGAACACCTCCCTCAACCTGCTGACTATGCTTCTTTTGATACAACCCAGGATAAGTAAGGTGCTTTGAAAGGGGAGCCCAAAGCACTTTATAGGGGAGCTGGTAGATCTACTGCTTTGGTGGTACCTGTTTTGTGGACAAACAAATGACCTCAGTTTCCAAGGCTGTCAAGCTGGAGTCTTCAAACATCAGCACCAAATGAATAAAAATGTATTTAAAAGTGAATAAAAAACATGTAAGGAGTGCTAAGTAGCCAGCAATCTGGAGCTTGAAGACCAAGATCGGATGGTGGAGAGGGAGCAGGGGGTCTCTTTCTCACCTAGGTAATGATTATACGAGCCCCATAAGGACATAGTTAAATCAAGTATTAAGAAGACTGCACTTAAGAGGGGGAAAATATGTCAATCACACTTTGCCTTTGACAAAAGGAAATTCCTTGAAACTGAGAATGGGGAGAGAGAGGGAGGGAGAGTGTCTCGTCATGTGGGTGGCCAGGAAACTGGAGGCCAGAAAAGTATGAGAGAGAGAAGGGTAAGAGACAGGGGGAGGAAAAAAAAACCACCAGACTGAATTCTAATCCAAATGCTGTGAGGCGTTCACACCAGGCCTTGTGAGAATATTAACAAGGTTACAGGAGAGGGGCCTTTAGCCTCGGGAATTATTAGTGAATATGGAATTATATTTGCACAAACACAACCAGATGCAAGTAGCTAAATGCTCTGCAGATGTGAAAGGAGACGGAGTGTGTTCCAAATGGGCAGCAGCTTCATGTGTTTTAACCCTCCATCATGATGCCTTGCTGTCTGCCTGAGAGGGCTAATTTTTTGAAATGGCAATGGTACAGGAGGGACAGGGTCTTCCATTTCATCAGAAATTCAAACAAGGGTATACCTTTGGGATTACTCTCTTCCAGAGCCACAAGCATCTCCCAGCTGACTATCACACTGAAGAATACATACTTGAAACATACTTTTTATCTCTCTGTGCTTTATCTGAGAGATTTATTTCCTCCAAGTTTTCATTTTTCTTCCATTTTGCCATGGCTTTTTCCAAAATCTCTCTCCATTCTCCCTCTCTGTTTTTCCTCATTGTTCTCTGTTCTCATTGTCCAACTTCATCATGGCCTGAGCAGTCAGCTCAGCGCTCCAAACATAGCAGGCTGTTTCCATTAGAATGAGGAATTGATTACAAGAGCCAGGTATTTCTTTGAAGTAATCCTGTTTTACTACAAAGTCCCACTTCTTCAAATATAGTAAGATGGAATAAGAATCCATTGTTTTGCTCATGATCCAGTTCTGCTTGCAGTCTGCATGTTGCACTAAATGGTCCCACCTCTGGCTTTCTTTCAAGGCCATTGTGTATTCATATCTTGTATCATGATTTTTGTTTTGCTCCCAGTTTTCTCCTGCTTTTCACTGTTTTAGTCACTCTAATTATTAATTCAGTGTTTACTTTGGGCACGGCCTCCACAGTTTAAGTTACCACTAAACACAGGGACACCTGCTTGTTCCCTCATCTAGCTGGCATGTAAGGCAGTAAGCGCACCTAGCAACCTCTCTGGGGTCGATGGCTGGTCCTAATTCAGGAAGCTCAGCTCCCAGCAACACGCTGTGAGGTGTGTTACACTAGTATACCTCAGTGTTTCAGTTGAGAATGTGGCTTCATCATTCTAGATGAATAACTTGTTCTAAGTAATAACAGTCTCTACTCTGAAAAGGAGAGCATATATGCTGAATCTTTAAATATAACCTTTATCAGTTTAAATACAAAACAACTGAAATAGCCATAGGTCTTAAGTGCATAAAGGTCTTCAGTGTAACTATAGCAGTGTTAAGTCTTGTGTTCAAGAGGAAATTTCCTGCTATGAAGAGTAATGGAAGAGAATGACTACTCGTCCTATAAAATTATAGGTATGAAACTAGGGAGAAATAGATGCTTATGTAGGTGGGATCTTAACAGATTGCAGTTTGAGTATGCTACTGTGATTTTAATGACTTTAACACTTTGAACTTCTGCTAAATAGCATCTTGCCTGTTTTTGTGAATCACAATGCTATGCTTTTTTTCTTCCACGGTGTGTAATCTCATTTTCCCTCCCAGCAGGGCCTTGAGGCTGTTGTGAGGCCAAGGCCCTCCCTCAACATGGCTGCCACTCCCCAGTGCTGTGGACCGGCGGCAAGCAGCAGCGAGCCTCGGCTGGTGGCCGCGCTGAGAAAGCCTTTTCCCATTGTTCCCAACAGGGTCTGTGTTTTATGAAGCCTCACAGTATAGCCAGTCGCCACCTCCCCCAAGGGCAATGGCAGTTTTTGTTTCACGGAGAACAATGAATGATGTTGGGCAGCCTAAAAACAATTCTGCATGTGGAAAAAACAACAACAACAAAAATAACAGTGAGTGTGGCCATTCATAATAAGCATCTGTGAGGAAACAGCCTATTGTGCCAGACTCTCTATGGAGAAGCTGAGTGGTAGGTGGGTGGCAGCATGCTTGTTTGCCACAGTGAATGGGAGACCAGGAGTACCATCCTTGGAGGAAAGATGGAGAGGAAAAATGGGCACGTGCTGAAGGATGGCTCCAGGCACACACCATTGGAGGCAAAATACTATTTTCCTGCTCAGAGGAGGAGGGACAATGTCACTTCAACTCAGCAATGGAGAAATGGTGAACAGCTGAAGCAGGGGGCTCAGGGAAAATGTGTGAGGAACTTGAACAGCCACTGCCACTATCACAACGAGTACAGAAAAGCAAGGGACATGGAATAAGGCTGCTTGGTTGTGCTACCTTCCTCCCTCAGCAGTGGAGGTAACAAAACATCTGGGATTCAGTGTGCAGAAAGAAAGGAGTGCTAGGGTCTGTCTGTCTATCTGTCTATCTATATCCATCATCTATCTGTCTGTCTGAGTGTCTATCTATCTCAGTATTTTTTTTCTTGCTCTGGTGAAACAAAGCAGCTGTAATTCCTGTGGAACTATCTCAAAAACCATAGGTTTTCTGTATTCCCCAGGCAGAAGCAAAATAGTCAGTGCATAACCATAGATGTCTGTATAAATAATAAAATAGAAAATATATATTTTTAAAAGTAATCTCGAAAATCTTTTTCTGGGGATATTATTTGATGTTACCCAGTTGAATTTATTTGTTGTTCAGAGATAATGTAACAACTTTGTCTTTTATGTACTTCAGTCTTTTTAGCATCTCAAAATACACTTGGCTATGCCACATCTACATTTTGTATCTCACCACAGTCTAATTTTTAAGATTGACATAAAATAATCAGTGAAGTGTATATTGAGCAGTACATTAAATGGATGTTAAATCACCACCAGTTCAACAGGTGTCAAGTCTCTTAGTTAAGTAATTAGTATTTTTATTAACAACATGGAAGAAATAATGAGAGCAAAGCTAGCAAAGTTTGCAGATGATGCACAGCTCAGTGGAATGATAAACTGTACTGAGAAACAGCCAGCTATACACAGATGGATTCTTTTGTAAGAAAGGGAACTATCAAGAAGTGTGATGTGTCTGAACATCATGTGCAGGTCACACACCTGAAAACAAAGAAGTCACTTACAGGTTGGAGTACTGTGGAAACCACTAGCAGAGAAGGTGGTAGACATGCAGGAAGAACTTGAGCTCTCAGTGTAGTGCAGCAGGCAACACTATTCTGAAGGTATATACATGTTACTTATCGTTGCAGCAATCTGTGCATTAGCTGCAAACTTTCTTAGCAACACCTCTTTTTTGTTGTTGCTTTTGTTTGGGTTTTTTTCCAATGCAGATCGTTGGAAGCAGGCAAATTATACTGAGTATTGCAATAGTATCGTGGCACATTTTGGTACTTAATGTGAACAGAAGAGGTTGAAAAACTGAGAAGATCAGGGAGGTACAAATAACTTAAAATATGTAATGCCTATTTTATGATGACAGTTATGAAAAAAATAGTCTATGCTACTTGCTGAAGAAAAAAAGATATTCTTTAATTACAATGGGAGAGGATTTCTGAAAGTAAAAAGCATTTTAGCTTAAAAAGCAACAAAGTTCTACAATCTAAAATTGAAAAGTGAAATCACACCAATTCAGATTGTTGGAAATGGGGCATAATTTTTAGAAATGGAAGCAATTTATAAAAACATATGGTAAGTTTCACATCAATGACTTTTTAGAAGTATCTGACGCCTAATGACCCCTGATTTAAATGTGAATTGGGCAATCAGATCTCTTCATATCCTCCTCTCCCAATATCCTTTTTCCAGAATCAGATTAAGAGACTAATTTCATTTTCTTTGTAGCATCTCATGAAACTTTTGGATAGACATACTAAGACACAGGAAAATTACACTAATATATGCTCTAGAGAAAGCATGCTAGTTGCCATTGTTAAAATAGCAGCTTGGAGATTTTCTTATCTGAAGAAGCAGAGTTACAAAGGAGAGCTTCAGACTGTGTGAATTCCATCCCAATTCTACAGTTTCCAAGGCTGACTAATTAAAAGATTCTTTTTTAACAGATGATTAGCTAACTTTGCCATGTTGGTTTAAAGCCTTTAAGTATGCTTAATTTCTCTATTAATTCTATTAATAATAGTTGCAGTCTTAAGAGTCGTTTAGTATATTCACAAGTATGAAACTATCAATCACCATCAGCTGGGTCCACCTCACCTGAAGAAGGTCTGGCAGATTCAGGAAGTGGTCAGGAGAGGGAAGACCAATAACATTACCCAAAGTAAAACCCCAGTTCATGAAGAGATGTTTCTACTTCAGAAATGAGGAAGTCCTACTTCTTACCAGCAAAATCTCCACAGGGCCTAACAAAATTATGACTAAATAACTATTTCAGTGAATGACTTTATTAAACTGTTTCCCAGGTTTGTTACAGTTTTGCATACAATTTACCAGTTCTCTGAGTACAATGGGGTAAGGTAGTAAAATATTCTACCTAGTATATTAGGTAATCTACTAGTAAATTATCTAGTAAAATATTATCTGGGTAGTATTTGCATTGAATGAATATTGGTATACAAAGGTTCTGACAGGAGAGCATTTATGTATGAAATAGAAAGGTCTTGTGGCACCATCTAAACCAATAAATTTCCTTTTTTTTTTTTTTTCCAGCACTAAATTCCTGTAGGAATATCAGGTAATATGAGAGCGTACTGTATATCTGGCCCCCTGTGGATCTTGCAACATCTTTTCTAGTCTTGTGTTCTTTCAAAGCAGACAGATATGGATGATACATTAGCACTAGTTTTTTCTTTGTGAAGTTCGCTGACAGACTTTTTTTCCTTCTGTGGATTTAATTTAATTTATAGAGGACAAGAACATTTATTTTCCATTTCTGATAACAGTTCCTAAGAATACTATCTAGACAAGCAATATTTGCATACAAAACTGAGTATCACATTCAGAAGATATGAGTTATTAAAAGCACTGCTTATATTAAAATATGTTAAGCATTCAGTTATTCTCTCAGATGTAAAATAAGACAGATCTCTGCTGGGAACAATGACTGAAAGTCTCCTCAGACATCCAGGCTGGATTAAACAGCAGAAACAATAGCAGATTTGGGTTTTCTATTTACTGTAGTAAACCAACCTTCTCTATAAACTCCTTATTGCTGCAAACTAAAGGTGTGTGTCTGGGGAGGGCAAGCTTTTCCCCTTGATGTTCCAGGACATGGAAATACAATCCTTTTTCAGACACAGATGTTTGCAATAGAAAACTTTCACTCTGCTCTCTTCTGTTTTTAATCTGCTCATGACAGGAAACACAGATTCAAAATGAATGTAAAGAACACAGCCACCATAACTGACGATAATACAAAAGAACATGTAGGAAAGATTTCTTTTTCCCAATATATCATAGGGAGAAAAGGTTTACAGATTTCAGAAGATTCTAGGTGTTTTTGCTTCCGAGTGGCTGCCAGTACAATGTTTTTCCATGAATTTCACAGAAAATAGTTCTCTGCGATGTTACGATACTATCAGCAGATTCAGCACACAAAGGATAATATCTCTTCATTCTCTCTGCCAGATCTTCTGCACATTCAAATGGCTGTCCAGCTAAAGCTTTGTTAAGCGGGCAGATTTAGAAAAATGGACAGACTCTTCTATAGCGTGTGTAAAACGAAAAAGGTAAGAGTAATGGGTTCATTGATGCTTTCCAAAATTTCAAAGATGTGCTATTAAACCACACCAACCTACATGTCTGAAATGAAGGGTTTCTTTTGCTTTTTTTTTTTTTTTTAATAGAAATGTGAATGGTGGGACTGGACTCCGTGTTATTTTTAACAAGGAGTTAAAAAAAAGCAGTTGCTGCTTTTTATTTGCCTGTTCCAACTGATTCTGTATTCTTTGGATTCCACCCTATCTGGTCTCTTGTCTCTGTCATTTCAGGTTTGCCAAAATGTCCTTTTCTTGCTTTTTTTGTTCATGACATATCTTTCTAGCATCCTTCATTAAAAAAAAAAAAAAAAAAAAAAAGAATGTAAATCACATTATGCAATGCACAATTTTGCATACAGCAATTTCTGCAATCTCATGTATCATTTATACACGCTTGAACAAGGTATGTTGCAAACATGCCCCATTTTAGACAGTACCAGAGAAATACAATAGCAAAGTACAATTCACCTAGCATCACACAAGAACTTTAGGACAAGTGGCAGGGAATAAATTTAGATTTTTGAAATGTATTCACTTCCTTTAATCATTCTTCCCTTTTACAGTCAGCTGCCACTACCACCAAACAACTTCTCATTTCTACATTAAGCAAGACAAGGAGGCTGTGGACAAAAACCTTAGAGGGACTACACACATCCCTAAGTTTATAAGTACTATTAACACTGTAGACCAACCAAGGCTGAATCCTGTGTAAAGCACTGCCTCTTAAAAGCTGTATGAAAATATATATTTTACTGCCTACAGCCCTACTATGGAGGTCTTTCTACCCACGCACCACATTACCCCTCCCTCCAAAAAATGCAGACTCTGTGTTCTGCTGATAGCACTATCATGCATTTTCACCGATCGCTCAGGCGTACCCCTAAGTCACCTCTTGAATCTTTTGATTCCAGTTTCAGGTTTTTAAAATATATTTTAACATATTCTAATTATGAGAATAAATTGAGTGATGGCCAAGTTTCTGCTGTTACTTACAAGCACTTGTGTCAAAGGCAGGTTCCAAATATGAATTATTCAGTATATTCTAGATGGCTGGTGACCCTACTGAGCAGGGTAAAACAAGGATTACTGTCGAAGAATACCATAGAAGTCCACCAAAGCGTCTCCCAGTTCAAATTTGACAAGTACTTTTGGGAAGCTGTCAACAAATCAGCCCTTAGTATGTTAAATGTGTGCTTCTCTGGTAAGTTTAATTAGAATGCTCTGTGGTACTAATTCAAAGATACTAAAAAAGCCTAACAAGTATTGCCTTTGTACAACTATACATATTAACTCCAATTCTAATGACCCTGAAAAGGGACATTAATACTTCATACCTATGACCTGTACCTTCATTCTTTAGCCTGTTATCACTGAGTCTCACAGAGCTTTTTTCTTCATCACTTTGCCTGAAACCAAGATCTGGTATATTGGTTGATGTAACATCATAGCATTTCTATTTAGGAGTTGTTGCAAAGCTTTCTCCTTAGTAATTACATACTTGCAAAGCAGATTTTTGACATTTTATGCTGTAGTACCATATCAGGAAATAAACGTCAGTTACGATCCAGTGTCACCGTAAAAAGATACCGCTTTAAAACGTAAAATCGCTATTAATCGCCTGCAGGGCCCCGCCACCGCCCCTCCTGCGGCCCTGCCCACACACTGCCCCTCCGGGACTGCGCATGCGTACTCTGCACAAGCACCACATTAGGACCTCATGCGCATGCGCCGACGTTTCCGCGCTTCTGGCCCGATTCATCCCCGTCCTTTCCCGCCTTCGCCGTGGCGACACCGGGCGGCATGATCCGGGCCCTGCACCGCGGGACCCTCGCACAGGTAACAGCCTGCCGCGCTGCCCGCAGCCTGCGCTGCGCGACGCATTCCCGGCCTCTCAGGCTGTGAGCTCGCAGCACTGGCCCTCCGCCGCCAGCCCGCCCTGCCGCCGGCCCTCCCTGCGGCTTGTTGTGCGCATGCGCGGGGGCTGAGGGGCGGTGCGGCCTCTTCTGGCAGCCCGCCTCTGGCCGGCTCCTCGGGAGCGTTTGGGTTACTACAGGGCTTTCCGCACGGCGCCGGGAGCCCGGGGGTGCGGGAAGGGGCTGAGCCAGCGAGGGAACCCTGGGGGCACGCTTGCGTACCCTGCCTGCGCTCGGTCAATGGTGTGGGGTCCCTCCGGCTCTGGAGTGCGGCTGGGCGGCACTGGTCCTTCCGTGTTCCTCAGAGCGTTGTCTCCGGTTGTCAGTATACCCAAAGGCGACGAGCTCCTGTCTTCCCCAGCACGCACATGGAAAAGTATCGGTGTCTGAGCATTACTTAAAGGATGGGTGTCAGCTCTCCCATCTTGGTATTGCACGGCTTTGGGGAGGCGCAGCAGTGTTCGACTCTAACAGGGTCTGTTGTGAATAGGTTTTGAGGAAATTATTTCAAGCTGAAAGAGGGGAGGTTCAGATTGGTTGTAAGGAAGAAGGTTTTTACAGTAGGTGTGGTGAGGCACTGGAACGGGTTGCTCAAGAGAGGTGGTGGATGTCCCATCTCTGGAGTCATTCAGGGTTGGTCTGTGCTCTGAGCAACCTGATGTAGCTGTAGGTGTCCCCGTTCATTGCAGGGGGTTTAGACTAAGTGATCCTTAAAGGCCCCTTCCAATTCACATGATTCTGTGACTGGGCTTAAAATACTTAATGCATTTTGAGTGTAACCATAAGGAATTTTCTTCTTCCTCCTATGTTAACTTAGTGTATAGGAGTAACTGTATCTGGGAAAAGAGCAATCAGTTGCACTGATCACATTTGGAGAGATTCCCTAAGCAATCATCCAGGTATACAGGAATGCACCCAGTGAGCGTGAAATTTGCTGGCATCCTCCTTCATGAAGTTTGCCATCTATGAGTTATTTGCTTTAGCAGTCTGGTTCTTTGTGCAGCTTGTTGTCTGACATTACAATGAGTGGAAGAATTAACGTATTAAAATAATCTCATGTGGATAATATTAATGTTGCCTCATCTCAGGGAATATTTGTTTTCTCTAGCTGGACACTTGGCTTTTTCATGAAAATCATGTTCCTATATCATCCAAATCCTGACTGATATTCTGTGTTTCTGAAATGGAACACTTCATCTGGAATAGGTGTCAGGGCAGATGCATTTCAGGTTGCTTGTGAGGAGAAGTAGGAAAAGTGGAAGATGAAATATGACTTTCATTTCCTCATTGTTGATGTCTCTGTGGCCTTGCAGCAAGCGTATCTATTACTCTCAATCATGAAATTGTAGTTCTGAAAACTTCAAGTGAAATACACAGTAATACACAAAAAGGTTGTGTATGTTTTGGTAACTCTGAGTAAGTTACAAGGTGCAGGCATGTATGAATGATGTCAGAACTGGGATTTTTAAGGTTACACTTAAAAAATGAGAGCGCATTTCAGTTGCTTATCAACACAGTTAATGGCATGCCAATGCCCTCAGCTGCCCTATTTTGAAAGGATTCGTCTGAGGAGGCAGAATGGGATGGAAAGGAGAACCTGTTATCCCACTGAAAACTTTCATAAGTAGTATTTCACTTAGTAACTGAAGACTTACTATGATTTACTGGAGGTTACTATAGGTGAGAAATAAGGTTTTCACATATATTTTAGACTTTAGTTGTTTCAAAAATAGTTCATGTATAAGACTACGCTGAAGAGTCTTGACATGGGGTACTCAATAAGCTTGTTAGCTGTTTCCATTCCTTTAGATGTTTTGATTTTACATACATTTTCCTAGGTTTGTAGCACTTCAGGTTTTGAATAGAGTGTCCCTATAATTTGCCGAAGCAGGCAAACGCAGATCTTGCAAAGATGCCTCAAATGACTCTTCATTTTTAGAAAAGGAACTCCAAAGCTGCATGAAAAGTAGTGAAAAGGTTTATATGTCTTTCCAGCTACTGGTGGCTCTTTGGGATGCACTCAGTATCCTAGCAGATAACCTCTCCTGCTGCCTACATGGTAGACAAATGTGCTCAGAGCGGACTTGGCTTTGTGATAGCTATTCTCTCTGACTTGAATTTCTTCTCTAGCTCTAAGTAGCTCATCACAACTTTTATCACCTGTTTATTGTTATCTAATTTACATGTGGTTTGTGTGTGAAAACGTACGTCCTTCATTTTATCCTTCAAATCTTTTAACTTAAAAACCAAGAAGCCTCAAAGTTAGTGTTGTGTTACTGTTTGTCCCCGGACACTCCCTCAAACAGCAGTAGAACTTTAAATTGTTTTTCTGTTTTCAAATTTGCAAGTCCAGTATGCTGTGGGCTTTTGTCATTTTCCTCTCACTATAAGTGCCCTCTTATGGCTATCTGGAATGAATTGCACTCTATTATGAAGAAAGAAAAACTGTCTTCCTGATTTATGCTGTTCCTATTGCCAGACTTCGGTGTAGTTCAACTACTGACAGCTTGGAATGCATCATGTGTTTGCTGTGTGCTAATGAAGAATATTCGAATTTGAAGCTGGAAATGTTTGTCTTCAAGTTTCAGCAGTATGTACTTATTGTTGCCCTTAAAGATTTGATGTTTTAAACATTTGGCAGCCCAGTCATAGTTATTAGAAAATACAGTTTCTGTGATTTCAGCTGTGTTTCATTGGAGTGTGCAGTCCATCAGGCTGGATTTATCTGGCTGCAGAAAAATTTCTCTACCTACTACACAACTAGAATATGCAACTAATATGTGTGGCTAAGAAGAAAATACCATTTGTTGGAAAGATTAATTATATTTTGAGTATCTTGAAATTTCAAATTCCTTGATTTACTATTCATCAGTGGGAAGTCATTTCATCAAGTTTGTTTCTTTGATAAGGCACTCTTAAAAGTAGTAACTAACAGGTACTTCAAGGAATTACAGATAAAATTATTAGAAATCCAAATAAACTGTCAGTAGGAAAATTTAATGTAAGGTAAGTCAGTCAGGTGTTGGTATATAACTAGATAACACATGAATTAGCAGAGATTTAGTGCTGTCAGCAAAGCTCTAGTTGTTGCTATCAATGTAAGTATATGCCAAATTGCATCAAATCAAAAGAAATGGCCATTGATCAAATCTAAAAAGATTTTAGACCTTCATTCCTAACCATAATGGCAACTGCTGGAAAAATCTAAGTATGTGAATGAGGTAAACATATGAACTGTATGCATACTTAGGTTAAATGGGAAGAAAACCTCTCTTGTCAGCAGTACTACCAATGCTTGTGGCTAAGTGCCAAGCGTTTTTGTACAGGTGTGAACTTATGCTATTGAACAGCTATCTCTTTTCTTCCCTGTCCCCCACAGTGGCCTTCTAATTTGATCAGAGATAAGTCCAGTAAGCAGTGTACGTGACCCCTTCATATACTGGGGCCATTTGACATTTTGATCTGCATTAATCTTGCTACAGTGTCTGAAACATGAAGTTTACTTCTGTTGTTAACTCAGAAAAGTTGAAGAGTTATACGGTCTTGCTTTTGGTTGTAGGTTCTCATGCATCACTAGCTGGCATTCCAGTCTCCCAGCCGGAATCACAGAATGGTTTGGAATGGAAGGGACCTTAGAGCCCATCCAGTTCCTCTCCCCTGCCACCCACTAGATCAGTTTGCTCAAGACCCTCATCCAACCTGATCTTGATCGCCTCAGGAATAGGACACCACAAGATTCTCTAGGCAGCCTATTCCAGTGCCTCTCCACGCTCTAGTGAAACCTACTTTTAGATGTTATTCACTTTCCTGAGGGTGTCAGGAGCTTTTGGCACCATTTTTCTTTTCTAGTAGCGAGGCAGTCATCACTGCTAACGTTACTGTAAGAATACTGTAATACCTCTATGGCCTTTCATATTGAGAGCATCATTTAAAGGAAGTAGAAACCTTTCATTTTGCTGCTTTTTCTCCTACCCTGGTCTTCCTTCTTTTATAGGTAAACTTTCCCTGACTCTCACACATGACCTATTACTATGCCAATATCGTTACGGCTAAGTTGTTTGCCTGATGGGTCTTGAGGCTGAAGTTAGACTCTTAGTCTGGCATGCTTTGCTGTTACCAAATCCATGTTTGTGGTTGTTTTTTTGGCTGTTTTTGAGCCTGCAGGTTTTTTTTTTTTCCTTCTAGTTATATTCTAGGGAATTACAAATTGATGCTAAGTAGAATACCTCCCAGGCTTCTTCTCTTCTCTTGTTATCTTGGGGACTGGGATGACGTTTGTCCTTTCTTGGTCTACTGATACTTTGCTGGCCCTCTGGGATCCTCAGCGGTTCTGGCCATTATTCTTAGTAATTTAAGAAGAGAACTTCAGACTAGGTGCTGTGATGAAATATGATTCATTTTTTGATGAGCTATTGTTCCTTCTGTATTCAGGCTACCTGATCACATCGCTGTTACTATGCTGTTGTGTTAATAATTGGTCATGTTTCATATTTTTTTAATGAAGATGATGGTGAAAAAGGCATTGAAGATTTAAAAAAAAAGTGGAGGATTGTTTTGGAGACAACCACTAAAATGCCTATTTTCGGATTGCAAATGAGATCTTTAATATGTTTATCTATAGTACCGTACGGGTTATGGAGAAAGGCAGTAACTGAAATCACCACACACTCCTTAAGGACATAAAAGATTGAATTTAAAACTGTAGTGGGACACAGAATAATTTTTAGTATCGTTCAATTTTTTTCTGAATGAAATGCAAACTATTTACAGGAATTCCCATCTTGAATTTTTTGCTGTCACAAAGGGGTCACTTATCCATTGAGGAAATTAGTCCCCACATGCATGTAACAAGCTGTACTTGTATGCAGGTTAGTGCAGCAAGGTCAGCTTCAGAACAGCCATTGAGGAAGTCGTACTCAGGTTGATGGACGAGCGGAGAGTTGAAATGCTAACCTTGGATTTGTGGTTGTGACAGTCCCTGGTGTGGCATCTGTTTCTTCTGGAAGCCTGGAGGCAGTGAAGTGCCTTTGACTGAGAAAAAGAGTAGTAAACACCCATGCTGTATCCTGGAGTCCAGTATCAGGTTGTTCAATATGTTGTGATCTATGGCATTTTTGGAAAGATCTAAGAGACCTGAGAAATGCCTTCCAAATAGGGTAGCTTCTATGTGAATTCGTGCACAGAAATTGCTACCTTTTTTCTTCTTTTTTTTTTTCCCCCCAGTCTTATTTCCTATCTTCCTGAATTGTAATCTGTTGGCTGTTGCTGATGGGCCCAGATATTTGGAGTTCAGTTACTCAGTTCCTCCTGAAACCACCCAGATTTAGCAACATGTTTCAGCTTCCGGATTAAACCTTTAGCATCTCCTATCCCGTTTGGAAAGGAAATCTTTCCTAATCATTTGTTTTGATTTTAATCACTAGGTAACTCGTACTGAATCTTCCATGAAGACTGACTTATCTTTCAGATAGTATTGGAGGTGTTCTGTATGCTAGAGTGAAACATTCAGGTTGTGTGCTGTTCTCAGAGGTGAAGGGAAGTTAGTATGCAGTGAGCATTTATTGGGTCTTCACTGGATTTGAGAGGACTCAGATTTCCACACGAAGCCATTAGGAATTCCAATTGTAGAGAGACTTCCTAATTTGCCTTGCTTAATGCTTTGTCTGTAGTAGATTTTGGCTACTGTTACAGCTGCGCAGGAGAGAGCCCCCCATTGTAGACAGAAATGAAGGATCTTTGAGGAGTGAACTGGCCCTATTCATTTCCAGAGTGGAGCTCTAGCAACAAAGTCTGGCAAATGTAGAATGTTTTAGCAGGAAACAGCCCTTTATTCTTGCATCTTGGCAGAGCTTGGGTTGAGTCCCACCATTCTTTCCCTCTCTGGCCCTCGCTTTGAGTCTCTTTTTTTTTTTTAATCTCTTGAGAGACTTCTGTTTTCATTAACTTGTTTTTGCAGAGTGACTTTAATGAAAGATGCTACACTGGCAGTCCTGGATGTTGAAGTTGTGCATACGTTTTTCTGATGTATACTGGACAAATGTTTTGTGAATTATACAGACTGTGGTGGATCACCTCTGTGCCTAGATCGCAAACGGGATCTTATTTTAATGCTATTTCTTTGGTGGATAGAATTTCCATTTACTAACGGGACAAGAGCTGTTCTAGACCTTCAACAATTACTTTTTCCATGACACAAGTTGTGGTTTATCCTGGGACTCTAGGGTTTGATGAACAAACATTCTGTGGAGTGAACTCAAATTACAGCAGAATCAGAAGCTGAAGAAAACTCCAAAAGCGTTAAGTCAGTCAAGTCACCTTAGATCATTGATTGAGTTCTGCTGAGGTTATAAGTAGTGAATTGAAATTGTTTTCCTTCCCGTTATTTGAGCTGTTGACTGTCACTAATTTTAACAATGCCATTCCTGGATTCCCTAGCTCAGACAATTTCTGTAGCAGATTTTATCATTTAGTGTTATATCAAGCAAATCTATGCATCCACTGGATACAGTTCAGTGCATTTTTGTCTCCGGGATTATCCACCTTGAGCATATGCTGCGGTTCTACCTGCGAAGGGAAGGAGGAATGTGAGCCATATACATGATTCTACCAGAAATAAAAGGTCTGTTTTTAACTTTTAACTTCAGGGTTTTTTTTAATTGTACTAGGGCTGGAGCTGTCACAAGCAGTGCAGAGTTTAAAGCTGATCTCATAGTTTCAGTGATGTCTGCATGATGTCTGAATAAGGAGTTAGTGTTACGTGCAAGGACTGCTGAGAGAAGTTTCCTCACATTCTGTACATTGCACATGGGTTATGTTGTGACAAACGACCAGTATGATGATGACTTTTTTGTAACCAGGCAGAAAAAAACTCAGTTATTCTCCACTTGTGTTTAGATGGCACTTCCATAATTGTACAAGTTAAAAATGTTTAATTACCTGGTTTATAGATAAGGAGTTTGGACCCTTACAGTACAAATTAGGAGGTGAATTCAGTGTTTCTCACTGAGCTTTCAAAAAGGAGTAATCCCAGCTATCTGTGTGTCAATTATTCAGTTCCTGTGCAAAAAGATCCCAAGGTTAAGTAGTGATAAGCTTCCATTTCTGAGGCTCAGAGCTGCTGTATAACTCTTCTGATTCCCAGAGGTATTCAGAAGATTCAGAAACAAAAGTGAGATGAGATTGTATCTGTACTCCCACTCTGTCAGTCGGAGTATTAATATCTGATTCTGAACCCAATCAGTGCAATCTTCTCACTATTGCTTCTGGTCACGTACTATCTGTGACAATCAAGCATTATTATACCTCGGTCTTTGTAGTGTTATCCTCACTATATGCTTAACTGTTCATCTCGCTTGGAAGGTTGTTGGCCAGCCTTCAAAAAAATGTGAGTTTCTTGTATCTTCACAACTTCTCCTTTTGCCGGGTATGTAGTTTGACATCTGCTGTGTAGCTGTGCCTTGGAAACAACATGTCAACATTTTCATGTTAGTAAGACTCAGGCTTCCAAGTGATATCAATGAAGATTCACATAACTATTTCTGATGCTTTTTTCATGCTTGTAGATACTCTAATATTTCTGTCCTTTGGCAGCAAGATTGCTAAATGGCTTGGTCTGAGCTTGTACAACAGCAGAAACAGTTCTTTCAGGGATTCTTCCTTAATCCTAGAAGGTCTCATGGGCATTCTCTTTTCTGCTTACCAGCATTGCTTTTTACATTAACATCAGCAAAGAATTACAGGGAGTTACAAACTTCTGATGACAGAACCACATTATTCTATCCTTCCTAAATATAATCTTTTTATAGCCACATCAAAGCTCCTTTCAAAGGTGGTCTTTGACTTCTGCTTGAATTGGGTTATCCATTTACAAATATTTTTCTTGAAATCACATACTTGCCAAGATGTGGAAAGACTTTAGTTAATAGGCATCCATAGGGTGCTTTCCTTTTGCATGGAAGAACAAAACAGTTTCAGACATTTCAAAGCCTCTTTGTTGCTTATGCAAGGGGAATGAAGGGTCCAGCCCTCTGAATTCCTTACTGAATTTCATTTTGCATCTCTGCTGGCAACAAATTAGCCCATGGAATTGCTACCACCAAGAATGCGTACGCTTTCTGCTCTCTATACATTTATACTGTTGTTTTGTTTGTTCTGTGTTAAGAATATATCTGCATTTGACATCTTTGTGGAGTTAAAGCAATGTCAGCACTCTGTATATTCATCAAGGATTAAGCCAGGTCAGAACAACCAAAGGTGGCATCTCTCTCTTCAGAGCATCTTTTTTACGATTGGCCACGAAACATAGGTTGTAAGTCTGTAGTAGAATACATACAAGAACTCAAAGAAGAATGGAGTATTACACATCTCTGGGATGACTGCAGTACAAGCAGCCTACTTAACTTACAATGATGTACTAAGAGTACATTTGAATTGGAGAGTTGGCAATTTGTCTCATTTCCTATGGGCCAGTTTGAGCCATACAGTTTAAGTTAGTGAGGGAGATCACATCTTTAAAACAAGTGTCACACAGACTTAGGCATCTTTTCACTGGACGTTTCTGGAATCATGGTGCATCACAAGTTGGATCATGACTACAGCATGCTGCAGCATGGATGCTGTGTGCTGCAGCTATTCTAATCTCAAAGACTATGTTATGCAAACCTCTATGTGCTGTTGTACTGCTACAAGTCTTTATTTGTATTGCTTTTGTTTTACATTCTTTAAATGGTTCATGACCAAGGGCAGACTGTTTTTTAACCAGCATTTGATTGTACTAGTGACAAAAAATGCTATTGCACATTGGATATCAGTCCTTCAGGAGCTTCCCCTCTTGTAAGCACAGAATATGTTCTATATACTGAATTTTTCACCAGTTCTAAATTCAGTAGATGCTTGCCTGCTTGTTCAAGCATAGGCAGTTGAAATCCAGATACTACGTGCATCCTATCTTCAATTCAAACTTAAATTCCTTAGGAAGAGAATACCGCTTCTACTGAGCATTTAGTCTCAGGGATCAGTGTTAGTACCTAAGCTGAAGCATCCAGATGAACTTCTGTCTTCCTGGACACAGGGATGTGCTTTGGCTGCATGCTCTTTGAGAGCAAGACCTGAGCATGAATGAACCTCCCTGGTTTTGTTCTCAGCCATACTTCATTCCTTGTTTGTCCTTTCTGTGGAAACAGCCAAACTTGGTGATTTTTGGACCAAGCTCTGCTGATTAAAATAAGTTTAAATGAAGTCTTAGAATACTGCCTTTCTTACTTAAGAAAATGGGTTTTTTAAATGCTGTCAAAGTCCTTGGTAAAAGTGATGGTTAAGTCTAAAGTATTTAAATTGATAAAGTTCTCTTAAGCATAAGCAAGGGGGGCCATTTATGGCATTTTCTTTGTGCATTTGTGCACTGTTACGGAATTTACTGAGACTCCCACATTGTAAGGCTGCTCAGTAGTCGTCAGCTGGTTTTAGAACTTTGTTTTTCAGCCAGTGACCACAACGTGGAAGTTTTTGAACAGCTGTATTAATTTTGGCCCTCATGTGAAATGAAGACAACTTCTTCCTGCTATAGGTAATTGCCTAATAAAATAATGGAGAGGAAGTTAACTGCTCTTTGAGTGTCTAGGACAATATTCTCAAGAAACATAGAAATTCCAAACAAAAAAGTATGTATGTATGTATATGTATATATATATATATATATATATATATATATTTTTTTTTTTTTTTACAAAGCATCCCTGTAGTTGTATAAGCAAAGACTATCAGCTTACTTCATAGGGCAATCTTGGTAGCATGCGGCCTCTTCGTTCAAGCAAAATACATAGGAGATATAATAAACTCAATTTCAGCTAGAGGTCAGAGGAGGAGAAACAGTGATCAGATGTTTTTAAGCCGTTTGGATACCGCTGTGATCAAAAACACAAAACTTCTCAGTTTTCTCTGAGCGGGAAGCATTTAGTGATGGGGATATTCTTTAGCTTTTTTCTTTTTAAGACTGCAATGTTTTTAATACTTGAAACGGTTTTGTCTATTAAAAGCAGATCAACATTTCATATCTCTAATAGCCTGTATTTATAAATACAATATGACCTTATGTTTTGACTGTGATGCCTGTCTCTTGCGGCAAATCAAGTGCTAATTCTTCACTGGTTGTTCTCAGTTTTATTCTATTAAAACAGCACACATTTCTGAATATGGGTGTCTATTAGACTACAAGCAGTAAATGTTAACTGGTGCTTGGCATCTTGCAGCAATGCACAGTGTTTTTTCAAAGCATTTCATTGTTTAGCTGCTACTTGTGACAAGGCCTTAATTCTCAAATTTTATTAAATATGAGTAGAAAGACTTGAAACTTGAACTACCATGATATTTAGCCTACCTAAGGAGAACTCCCTGGCTCCTTCGTCATCTAACTTCAACATTCACCATCCCTATATAAAATAATAGACTCGGGACGTGATCCCGAAAGTAATATGTTTAAGACAACGTGTTTAAGGCTTGTTTAAGATCTTGTCTAACTTTGCTCTTCCTTCCATTAAACCTCAGTTCTTTTAAGCTTTCTTCCTTCGTCTTATTTCTCAGGTCTCTCATTAGACTTGGTCACAATGATGTGGCCTTTTTTTACCAGTCTTTCAAAATGTAGACCCAAATCTTGTCCCACTAGTCCAGCAGCTGGGGGTTAGGGACAGGTAAGAGGGTGGCGGGCATGGAACAGGCTGCCCAGGGCAGTGGGCACAGCCTTGAGCTATTGGAGTTCAAGAAGTGTTTAGATACTGCTCTCAGGCATAGGGTTTGTGTTTTGGTGGTGCTCTGTGGAGCCAGGAGTTGGACTCAGTGAACCTTGTGGGTCCCTTTTAACTCGGGATGTGCTGTGACTCTATATTCAATAAATGGTTTGAGAGGTGGGCGTAGAGAGTTAAGGCTGATAGTCTGCTACTTATCTTGCACCATTTAAGCCCGTCTGCTGCAGCTCTATGCCTGTCTGTTCAAACCAGACAGTGCAGGAGCAGTGCTCTGTAACTGTGCCCTTCCAGGGTCTGCCTCTACTTCAGACTGGTGCAGTGGAATGCTCCTACTGGAAGGACAGAGTTGTAGAGCACAGCACCCAAAGAAATAGGACTATAATTAAGCTTTGTCCTTGCCGAGGAAGTCTTTGAGGGTGAGATTGGTGACAGCAGTTGGTGATGTAACCGGCGTACACTGAGCCAAGTGCTCATAGAACTTTCCTATTCTGCCAATGACAAACTCTGTTTCTTACCCTCAGACCTCTTTGGCCAGCTCTTCTGTTCTGTAGTCTCGGCATCCCCCAGCCAGTGTCTGTGTCACCTGCTCAACTCAGTGCTGAAGGGAAGGCTTTCTGAGCTCCTTGGGCCCGGGGGTACCCGCTGTGGAGCTGCGGTGGGAGCTGTGCTGTGGGCAGTCAGTCCTTGTGCCTGCCAGTACAGCTGCTGCGAGCACGTTGAGCGGCACGTGGGGCTCATAAAGGCAAATGGGAGAATACGGCTGCGGGACGCAGCGTACCACATGAAAGGATCTCTTTGCTTAGTCATCTTTAACGAGGCAGCATGAGAGGGCAGCCTAACCCCAACGCAGTTATGCTGCAGTCTTTTGCTAGCCCTAGAGGGCAGAGTTAAATTTATGGAGTGGGGTTAGTATATGCTGTAAATGTTTCTCCATTAAATGTGGTTCTCATTTTAAATATAAATATGAAAATGTTACTTGTGTTTAAATATAAATGCGTTTGACGTTCACGGAAAGGGTACCAGGCAGTGCTCTTTAAATCTTAAATTTGCTCAGTTTCTGAGCAGTGAGTTAATCCCTTCTTAGAAGGTATTTATCTGAGAACTTGCCCTGGCATAAATATGTTTTCTTTCTGATTTAGTGTTAGCTCTTTAATCCCTACTTTTAAGAATCAAACATGATGAAATGGCATTTGTACCAGGCGAATTTGATGTATTGCATCAAGAGATTGAGATAAATATATTTTAACGGCTTCTGCGCAACGCTTGTGGAGAAGTAATTGCTTAAGAGGCAATAAATGAAGAACAGCCTGTAGTACGTAGAGGTTGTAAGCTTCCCTTTTTGATTTCTTTTCCTATCTCTAATAACATTAACACTTAAATTGACCCAATTAGCTTTTAAAATATATGTCTTAGCTGGTAAAATCTGACTCTCTTCTGGGTCCCCTGCTTTTTGCTGCCTAATAGCTGGCTGTAGACAGGTTGTTGCTACGCCAAGATTAACAGGCCGGTGTATCGCTTCAGAAATGAGAGCTTTGAAGTTGCAAAGTATTAATGAGAGAAGTAAAAAGTCCTAGACAGATGCAGGAGTTGCAGTAGTTGGGAACTCGTGTCAGCCAAGGAATTTCTTTTGTCTCCCAGGCTGAGGCGAGCTTTTCATTTTGGTTTCTCTTCCTCCCTTTTTGATCCCTGTTGGGAGGATCTTCATGTTTGAAATTTCCAAATACCTAATTTGTGTGTTTTAGTCGTGTCTGTGTTTACTTAATACCACTCTTTCTTCCCTCTGACTTTCACGTTTGCTTTTCCTCTGCCAACTTTGAACTTGCTGCAGCTCAGGAGAATGAGAGCTAAATGAACCGCCACGGATAAAACTATAACAAGAAGAGCAACGTCTGCGAATGATCCTTTGCTGTTTCCTGAGTCGTTCCAGCCTCATTAATCAGTGCTCGCGCTGAGGCGGCTGTGCGGTGTGTTATGTCGCCTGCACAGCAGCTTCTCCGTCCCTTTCCCCCACCCCCTGCGTGCCTACCCAGTGGGGAAAACTAGAGAGGGAAGCCATCAATCTTGCCTGTCGTTCGTGTCAGCAGTGATTCTCCTCTCGACTTCCTGTTCTTGCCGTCCTGCCCACCACCTGTGTTTAGAATTAGCTCGGATGCTGTGGGCTGCGCTTGGCTCTTCACCTGTTCTGCCCCGACGGCACGGCTATGAAAATAAAGCAGGGAGCTAAATGCTATAGCATGTGAATGGACACCATTCGCAGCAGGGCGGGTTGCAGAGGGATTTCTGTTGCAGCTGTTGTTGTATTACAGCTATTGTAATGCTGCCATTGTCTTCTGTGACAGTGAAGTTTATACGTCTGAAATGTCTTGCTTCTGTTTCAGCCCAAAAGTGAGCTTGTGAGCAGGTTTGGTTTTTTTAATCAAACTAAACGGAAAATATTTGTTAAATACATTATATAGCTGCAGAGATGTATCTCCCATCAGTTGGCTTGCTGGGCTAAATTTACAAATAGAGACTAAAGAAATCAATAACTTAGAAGCTTTGGCCTTACCTTCAGTTACCTGGAGGATACAATCAGCAGAAGATTCTTCAGGAGTTGATTTGTATCTCTCTATATCTGGTCAGTGGGGGGTCTTGAAAATGTCCATCTCCCCACTCACTGAGTACCAGTAGACTGAAAAGCTGAGATATATTACCTCCATTATTCTAGGTTGGAATTAACATCATAATCTTATGGTCTGTTGTATTTCCCTATACTGAATGAAAAGGAGAAAGTGCTCCTATTGGCAGCTTTTTCCTATCTCCTTGAATGGATGCTAGCTTTTTCAGTTTCTAAAAGTAAGGAAAAGAAGGAAAGCTCACGCTACTTTCATATTATTGTAGCTTTGTCCTCATCTGATGTCATTTCAAGTGTGTGATGGCCATATTTATGTGGAGTTATAAAGAAGCGGGTCTTAATCCCTGTGAATGCTTTTACTTGATTTTATTATGTAACTCATTTCAGAAGCAGATGAACTGTGTTAGGACTGATCTTTACAACATGCGTGAGAAGCAATTGTTGACCATGCCAGATAGGTGTATCTACCTTCAATTCAGCTCCCTTAGAAATCCTCTAGCTAAACTTGACAGGCATAGCCAGGATACTGAGAACTAGCTTACAGCAATTTTGTTCATCTGCTTGCATCTTTTCAGTCATTTCTCAGCACTTTCAGAGGCTTGAATTGTTTTCTTCTTTTGAGTGGGTGCAGTTTGAGGCTTCTCAATCACTAGTGTTCGTGCTTTGTCTTCTGGTATGCTGACAGTTCATATTTGCCCGGGTCTTATCCCGAGCAATTAAAAAATAATAATAATAAATTCTTCCTGGTGGAGAATCTTAAAAAAAGTAATAATTTTTAAAATAAAATTAGTAACTTCCTATAATTTTAAGAGGCAGAGGTGGCTTCTTATACTAATAAACAAAAGAATTGCCCTTTTAAGCGTTGCAGATGTGGTGCTGAGCTCATGGAAAGAGGCCCTTATCATTATGGTCAGTGACAGAATGAAGTGTTTGCAGTGATGAGTTTGTCTGTTGCTTTCCACTGGATTTTTAGTTTGGTAAAAACAGTTTTAGATTGTGGTTAGTTGTATATTTCAGAAACAAGCGGGAAAATAACTTCTAAGCTCTTTTCAGAGTCTGCAGTGTTTAATTCAAAAGAAAGGCATGTTTCCACCGATTCTTTTAAAGAGACTACAAAGCATTTACATGTAAATTTTTAGGTTTGCAGATGTTTCACGTGGACGGTCTAACTTTGTAAAAGGTATTCTGTAACCGTCATATTGTCTAGATATCAAATGCACGTATATCTGAATAACGTGTACTTGGATTGTACAGATGTCTAAATTAGAGGCTATTAATGAAGTGAATTTGAGTCAGCTGCAAGTCATGGAATGGAATTGAGAAACTTTTTGTCAAACTTCTTCTACAGCTGCAAATAGTTTAAGGAGCATATGACATCCTGCTCTGGAGGTTGCAAAAAGCTTTTAAACACAATTGGAAAAGCAACGTGTGCAGCTACTAGCATCCAAAGCACTGCATGGCTGCGCTGAGGGGTTGTGCTGCTGGGCTGCTTGAAGAGCTTGAAAGCCTCTCTGTGGGCTCATCAAGAGAGGCCTGTCTCTGCTTTCTGAGGTGTGCAGCTCAGCCTGGAGAAGGAAAGGGGGATTTACTAGAATTGTGGAAGGGATTTTGCTGAGTTCTCTAGTTCTGGCACGCTTGCCTGATACATACAGGGAATGAGGGTGGATATGACGGCCAAAGTGAGGCTTTGACTCCTAACTGCAGCATGGCCTGCTGAGAAAAGCTGAGCTTTGGTCCAAGACAGCAGGACTGGAGTTTGAAGCAACCATCTTTTCCAGCATGGCTTTGTGCTTTCAAAATAGGTGTGGGTCATTTGGGCTGTTATGCTCTGGGACAGGAAAACAACTCTTAGTCCTGGTAGTTCAAGAGCACTTCCATGTTGCTGATTTTCCAGTAAAAGGAGCAGCAGTGCTCATTCCCTAGTGAAGAGGTAAGAGAACACGTGAACTTTAACAAGATGTTTTAGGCCAAACTTAGTTTAGAAATGCTGCTGGGAAAGACACTGCAGTGTTTGGAGTTGCTATGCAGAAGTCTTACTGAGAGAAAACAATTAATACGTGTTAAAACACTTGTTGGATACTATGCTTTTGACAGGAGTGTGGGTTAACATAAAGCACTAGTGGTGTAGGTGCACACACCATACGGAGTTAAACACAGGACCAGCAAACTCACACTGTGCTCGCTACAGATATGTGAATAAGTGAGTGCCCATGGGCTGAGGCTTCATGTCTTGTGGCTTTCACTCTGCCCTGCTGGGAAGTCTTCACTCCTTTTGTTTTCATCCCTTTCCAGCTTCGGTGCACACAGCTCCCATCTCTTCACATAGCAGCTCTGCTGAAGCACATTCCAGTGCTATGATTTCATGGTACCAGGCAGCCCTCCCCTGCCACGCTGCTCTGCTGCCCGCTGCTTCTCACAGGGTGAACAAACAGCGAACATAAACTCTCTCCAAAGGAGCAATGTTCTCTGTATATTTTTAGTGCTAGAAATTCAAGATTCATTTAAGGGTGGGTGCTTTTTAATATAGACTTCTGCTAACGCAATTTGCTGAACATCTCATGTTTTATGTTGTTGCAGAGAATCAAAGGAGTTAAAGATGAAAGACTTCTAGTCAACTGGTCCCTCAGCTAGGAGCCAGTATGGATTTGTTCTTTGTAGTGGTAGCCTAGCTAGTAGTCCTTTGTAGAGTGTAGCCTAGCTCAGTTTTTATTATTGGATTTACTTGTTCCTGCAAGTTCCATACTTTAAGTTAAGAAATTGCTGAGCTTTGACTTGCTATAATGCTGCTACTGTTTGTTTCTCGTGCTCGACTGATTATTTATTGCCCATACACTGAGCAAACCTTTTATAAGTGGTTGTTTACCGTTTGAACACAGAGGCACCATTAAAGATGTTGTGCTTGCGTTCACAGGTAGGCTGTTTCCTGGGTTGACAGAAAACTTTGTTCTCTATTTAAAATTGTGTCCATTTTACATTGTGCATGGCTGTTTTCTTTCCAACTTGTAGTGTGTCAGCAAATATTAACTTATAGTTTTACCCATCTTTAGTTAGCCCATCGTCACCCTTCAAATATTTTGAGTTAAGGCAGATCTTGAATGTGCAAGGTATACCGAGACACCAATGTTTTATATTTAGTTGGTGACAAATGATTTCAGACTGTCTGTTAAAATGTCTCTATTGAATCTGTACCATCTATTTGAGAATATTATACTCCACGCAGGGGACAGTTTTGCCAATGCAACTGATACGTTTGTACTGACTTAATCTACAAAGTGGGCAGTGGTCTGGGAAGATCCTGACCATGTTTTGGGAAGCACGTGTTGTGGGCACTGAGGCTACAAGAGAACAGAGGCTGAAAAGCTTTGGGCCTCAGGAGGTTCATGGGTAGAGCTGTCCTCCACGATTTTAAAGTGCCAGCTGTGTTTGAGTCAAGGCACTGGCATATAAGCAGACCTGTGTGGAGTACACCGTGATCTCAGGTTTCCGGTACAGCAGACACTTACCCCAAGGGGTAGAGTTGTTTGTGCTCTGAAGCAGCATGAGCTTCAGAGCCCCACAGGAAATGAAGCAATAACAAGGGGACATTTCACATGATAATGTCTTTGTCTATGCTACAGTCAAAAGATGTGCAATTTTCTGCACTTTTAATGCAGTCATCTAAATGTACTTTATTTGATGCATGTCCAGAGTAGATTTCTACAATGTCATAAAGTTTCTTCAGTATTCTAACAGTGCAGCTAGGATTCATTCTCTATGAAGTCACTGCAGTCAAGGCAGTAGTAGCCTCCTTACTCAGTGCCTCCTTATTGATGTGCCATGCCATCTGGGCAGCAAGGCATGGGAAAGAACAAGCAAGAAAAGAAAATACTAGGAGAACATCGGAGGTGCAAAACCACATGGAGAAGAAGAGGGGCTGTGAGCAGCTGTAGCTTGTGTAGAATAGTGTGGTTCAACAGGCATATAAGTAGGCAGTGGAAAGCAAGCAGCACTGTCGATAGAAAGGAAGGTGGGAAGGAGTGTCGGAATTTGAGCTGAATGAAGGGAGACAGGAACATAAGAGGAAATGTGCCCTGAGAAACAGCCAGTTGTTCTGGGATCCCTGTGGGTCTAGAACACTATCTCAGTAATCATCTATTTATATCTTGTTTTCTTTTCTGAGCTCTTATTCTCTTGGTGAACGACTGGAACATGGGAAGCAAAAGACAAATGTTATGCCTGTTAAATACCTGTTGCATTGCTTCACAAGTGCTCTATGTCCTTAACAGCATAGCTCTGAACCCTAGTGAATCTTGAGTTTCTACTAAGCTCCATTGCATTTATGAATGTTGGGCTTCTTTATGTCTCTTGCTCTAGGTGGCCTCGCTCGGCCAACAGCAAGCTACCTGCAGTCCTTGGGCCAGCTCGTAGCGTCTACCAGTGGTGATAAATGTGCTACTGTGGGTTCCTAGGTCAACAAGAGGTATAAGGATTGCATATTTTGTAATGTAGAGAAAAGTAGTATGGTGATCAAGGACCACATCACAAGAACCAGGAGTTAGAATTGCTATTGGAGGAAATAGCGTGATTTTTTTCCCTGCACGGACTACCTGACAGTTCCAGGGCTAGAGGTCCTCCAAGAGTACCTAGAAACCGACTCAGAAACGTACGTAAAAGTCAAACTGATATTTGGGATGGTGTGGGAAGGTTATTGTCTGGATTTGAACATGTGGGCACTTATGAGAGAAATTGGCATGGCTGCCAGCCCAAACTTCCTCTTACCTGTCAGCACAAACACTAACGTGTTGGATAAGAAAACTGTCTTGAGTTGAAAAATTGGCTTACTTTGAAAGCAGGGAGAATTTTTCAGCAAATTTTGAAGGAAATTGACTAGGCTTTTCTGAACTGTAAATCATATTTAAGAAAAAAAAAGTTCTACTTTGAAACACTTTCTTGGTCATTTTTCTTGAGTCTGCCTGAGTCAAAAAGAATTAAGGGAATGCAGTCAATTTGTAGTCCTGTTTTCAATAGTTAAAAATACTGATACTTGTCCTTGACTCTTACTGCCATTTTATGTGGTTTCATAGTTGAATTAATCTTTTTTCTCTCTTCACCACTCCCCTCTCCCCCCTCATCCCCCTTGCCCATACATTTATAACAGATTCACAGGATTGGACGCAGATTATATCAGTAAATAAATAATCTATTTTTAGTAGATGATGCTTATAAAATTAATCAGGAAAGAAATGATGCAGCCAGAGGTATGATGAAGTTGATGTTCCCATTGCACACCAGAGTCTGACAGTTTGTATTGTACAGCTTTGTAACTGGGACTGCCTGTTGAGGTTGCTGAGACCCTTATGTTGAATAGTCTTGCATACTCTTGTAACTTGGCATGTTACAAGCATTTTCTTATAAAGCATAGCTGAATTACTTTCTGAATATGGTGGAATTCTTTGGAAAGGTCAGGAGGTGATTGATCATATGGTGACAGCTTAGGGCTCTGAGAAATGGTCAGATGGAGTGCAAAGATGCAGGAAAACAAACTTTCTAAGATGGTAACTGTCACTTAGCCAAGTGATACATTTTTTTTTAAAGCTTTTTAATTTTTGTTCACAGCCTCAGCTTCTTCATCTTTATTTCTTTTTTCTCTGTGAACTCCCTTCAGATGCTCATATTTTACTGGTACTGGTGTATCAATGCAATCCTAAGCTGTGGTAATGCTTCTTTACAGAGCCCTTTAGAAACTCTCCTGCTGCCAAGATGAGTAGTTTCAAGACTTTGATGGTCTTGACTTCTGAGTCAAGAAGTAGCTTTCTTTCAGGAAGCACTCCAAATGTTCTTTGCAGCTAGCATAATAAGACTACAGTGTTCATGGGAGTTAAGATGGCAATCAACTTGGATATTATGTATGTTTATAATAAAAATGTTCTCTTTGTTGTGTATCAGTATCAGAGTGGACAATGTATTAAAGAGAAACACAAAGCAAAAAGAGTGAAAAAAGATGAATCTACCACTTGGTTTCTGAAACCTAGTATTCACTGATCTTGTTTATAGCTGTGTTAGTTTGCATCTGTAGTCTGATTTCTTAAAATTGGGCTCATTGTCAGTCTCTGAGGTAAGACAGCATATTTTGACTGACTTACTGCACTTACTTTTAGGCATCCCTAGGTAGGGCTTTCTCATGCATTGGGAAGCAGAAAGAAGGGACAAGTGTAAGTAAGGCTTTATTAATGACTTAAAAATATAAGAACCCTTAAGTGTGTGTGTGTGTGTGTGTGTATATATGTATTTATGCTTCTGTTAATTTTACCTCTACTTTCTAACAGAATATGGTAACAGATCGGATTTTCTCTGGTATCCAGCCAACTGGGACGCCTCATCTTGGTAACTACCTTGGAGCTATTCAGAACTGGGTGAATCTGCAGGAAAAGTACAACTCAGTGTTATACAGCATTATGGACCTGCACTCTCTCACCATGCCCAAGGAGCCAGCTGTCCTCCGACAAAACATACTGGACACCACTGCTGCCATCCTCGCTTGTGGGATTGACCCAAAGAAGTGCTTCCTGTTCCGACAGTCACTGGTTAGTGCTCGTTATGTTAAAATTGTTTCTGATTAAGTGGCTTTCCAGATATGTTAATGAATGAACATAGCATTATTACCAAATTCCTTTATCTTGTCTGTGTTCGTGGTCCTGGAAAATGTTAGCTGAAACTATGATCAAGAAGTCTGGAGAGAAGTATGTTCTAAGTTTCTCAGACAGAGTAAGATCCCTGTGCATGTGTGATGGATACCAGGTGCCCACCACAGTGTTCTCTCATTCCTCTTCCTCAACAAGACTCCTAGCTGCTGCTGCACAACATTGAGTCTTCCCCTTTCTTAAATCTGCTCTCCCAGAGGCACGCCCAGTGTCACTTATAGCTCAGCTTTGGATATTTTGCTCAAGTTCCTTTTGGAGCAACTGGAGCTAGCTCTGATCTAATATGGGGCAGCTACTGGGCTCTGCTCACAGGGGCCATCCCTGCAGCCCCACTGCCACCAAAACCTTGCCATGTAAAACCAACACAGCATGTTCTGAATAACGCACTGGAAAGACCTGTTAAGTATTAATTTAGCTCCGTAGGTTTCACTTTGGTCATGAAGGGTTAATGTTTAAATGCATAAACATAGTCTGTACAACCATAAGGGCAAGTAAAACACGTCTTTGTTTTTGTACTGGCATTTACCACTCAATCTGCTAGCAGCACAGTATCTACTACGAGTGATTGGCGTGGGATGTTTTGTGTCAGTTACACATCATAATTACTGTAGGAAGTTCAGTCTTCTCTGGGATTTTTCCCCTCTTTTAATGTAACCTCCTTTTCATACACGCCTTTTTTTCAACCTGAGCTAGGTAACTTCTAGTGAAATACTTGCTTCTTCATCTAGTCACCCTATGGAGTACTGGACTTACCTTCTTACTTGGTACATGTCAGCCTGTGCTGCATGCTGCATTTTCCTAGAACATAGCTTAATTTCTTGCCTCATTAACTTTCTGTAAACTGGCAAACTTCTGCAGTTTCCCACAGAGGCAGATGTGTCATAGCTTTTGCTGTTGTGAAGACATCTTTAAACAGACATCCAACTTGCAATAGTACTGCAAAGGTGATGTACGGAGGGTCTGAATTTTATCAATGAGAGATGAAACCCAGCCATTACATTTCTCCTTTGAACATGATTCTTTACCAACAGTTTTCTGTTGTTGTTAAACTGCAAATGATAATCATGACTCCATCTCCTTGGTGGATTTCGAATTGATGAAGACAGATCCACTTCCTGCTTTGCTTTTTCCTTTGTATTAGAAAACAAATCTCAGTGCATTAACACACAATTCCAATGGAGATGTGATTAATTTAACCTTTTTCAAATCTGCTCATCACTTTCATTTAAAAGTTCGAGTTTCAACTTGGCTCTAATCAGTCTTAATCTCATCCACGTTGTTGCTGACATTAACTGGAATCTCAGTATGAGTTACAAGCCAGTAAATAGTACAGTAAAAACCAGTCTGGACTGTTTTTTGTTTGTTTTTTTTTTTAAAGTAGCTGAACAATTCATTTAGTTACTGAACTAACTGGTCAGTAACTAAATACACAACTGAGGACTCTTAGGTGTGAAAGAGAGAAGAGAAATGATTTGCAGGTTGTGGTTAGAGAGGAATGAAAAGATTTTTTTATAAAACTGAAGGTGGTATGGAGAAAATAGATAAGGAAAAACCTTTTTATCCACTGAAGCACATAAACTAACATATCAAACTGAAGTTATTAAATACAGTAATGAACAGGTGTCAAAATAAGTGAACATCTACTCAATTCAGCACAAGCATAAAAGTGTTGCATGTCTTGAAACTCGTAATTAGGCTGTGGAACTTCTTGGCACAGGATACAGTGCAGTCTGAAATGTATTCAGGAAAGGACTGAATGAATTAACTTGAAAAATCTGTTGGGCACTGTTATGTACCTGAGGTGCCACTTCTGTAGGAAGTGCCACCAAAGTTAATTCTATTTTATGTTATGATATGCTGGCTGGTCTTTGTTAAATGTACTACCTTTTGTCCTAATTTTTCTGGGCTCCCTTGTTTGACCAGATATATTTTTTCTTGTTATTTAATCTAAAGCATTACGTGTTTGCTTTCTACAGTTTGATGTTTTGAACGATGTTCTTACTAGTACTCACCACAAGTGTATCGGTACAGCTTTCAGAAGTGGCTGATTTTTGCAGGTTTTTGTAAGCTTGTTGTCATACTGCAAACAGCACAACTATACCAGTTGTTTATGAATCCAGACCATTCCGTTAGGTTCAGGCCGCAGTGAAGTTGCCTTCCCAAAAGCAAGTCTTGAAGCTGTTTGTGGGGGTCAGGTATACACAGAGATGTACTTTGGCCTGTTACGGTTGCATTAACAGGACCAGACGTGTCTCTGGAAGCAATTAAAAGGGATATCTGCATGTAGCTGCTGATGCGAGGAAAGGAGACAGGAACACTGCTGATGTGATAATTGTGTTAGTATGATAAAGAAATAGCAAGCTATGGAATGACATAATATTAAAATGATTGTTCTGCTGCATAAAGTTCTGAGATTGGCTGTAGCTATTGCTAATTAAGAGTTTATTGCTTGACTTTCTGGTTGGTAATTACTACTTAAAAAAAAAAAGTTTGTCTGTTTATCACAAAGTGCTACCACAGTTACTTCTAATTAAAACTTCAGTTCATTTTTTGATAAGCCCCATGCAATTACGTGATTATGAAATGCAAACTTGGTTTTAATCACTGAAACCAGCTACAAGTAATGACTGGAAGCACCCTACTTCGTTAGCAGTAAGAGCAGAATGAAATTCTTGCACTGCAAAAATATGCAGTAAGGGCAAGCTCTTATTAAGAGAATTGGTCATACAGTTACTATTGCAAATTATCCTGCATCCTTTTATGTTCTCTGGATCAAACTGGGCAGGAATGGTCTAGAGCTGCTGAAGAGAGTTCTTTCTTTTAGCTTACTCTTTCTGTTCTTTCTCTTGCTTCTTGTGTTGCTTCCCTGGAATATGTTTGCCATATGTGGAAAAAAAATATATCGATTACCTTGCTTTTCCAAAAGCTTGTGCATTTGGTAAGGGTTTCACTGTCAGTAGCCTTTTCTTTACAGCATAGTTTATGCAGATCAAATCTTTAATCCAGAGCTATCTGAAATACCTCTAAAGTTTTCCCATATTTTATCATAATTTCCAATCCAAGCAGGAGGCAAAAGGCTGAACAATATTAAACACAAATTGACTATTGGGGAAAAAAAGTAAAATCAGAAGAGAAAGCTCTGAATTTTACAGTAGATCCAAAAGGTATTGCAATGGTGAGGATACAGGTTACCTTTGAGTCCCAGAACTGATTTCTGTAATGTCCATGCTTTGCAAGTAAGAGGAATGATCAGCTGATTTTTATATTACTTTGAAGGCATATGGCATCTGTTCTTGTTTACATGTATACAGCTCAGTTATCTCCAAATGAAAACTAGCTATGTATGCTTCAGGATTTTGTAAATTACTGTTTTTCATGACACACATAAACAGAAACTAAATGGCTGTCTGAATGTTTGTCTATGTACACATACATATCTGTTCCCTAAATGCCTCCTACACTTTATATTAATTTGATCTCCATCTTTTAGAAGCAGTGGCTAGAATGAACAGGTGATGAGAACTTGGAAGTATTTAGAAACTATAAAGACGATGGTGAATATTTAGGACTGTGCTTAGAGCCATGCTATCTGTGAAGAGTTATAAGCTAGCATATCTAGTTAAAGTGTCTAAGAAAACAACTGTGGCATATGCTGAACACTAGAATGGCTCCCAGTGAGCAAAGCACCTTCATTACAGTTTGTTTGTTTGTTTTTTAATTACGTTTTCCTAGGTGGGAAGACAAGTCATGGGAGAGAGACAATTTCTGTAAAAATTAAATTGCATATTTCAAAATTACACATTTTGATTCAGACCACAGCTGCCAGATACATGAAACCCTCTTTCCTCTTGCAGAAAACCATGTCAGGATACATACTGAGTATCTGCCTTTGCCTACCAGGCATGAAAGAGAAGTAACAGAATAATGACTTATGCAACGTATCCCGAGAATACTATAAAAGAGAAGAAATTTATTCCTTAAATTGTACCATAACTGATAAAAGCTGTAACAGTCTGCTTTCATAAAACATAGAAAGTTTTATTAAAAACAAAAAGCGTAGTGAGGGGAAGAAGGAAAGATGACAGTGAGCAATCTGCACATATGGTAAGCTTGTATGGTATAACCCATTCACTCTGATTTCTGGTGGATACAATACACATTTAAGTTCTTACCCGTAACCATCTTGTGTCTCATCTGCTTCACAGTCAAAACAATTTTAGAAACTGCTGTTGCTTTAATGTGGTCTCAGACTGTCCTTCCTGTCCACCTACCTATCCTCATCAACACATGCTAAATATCCCAAGGGAAGCTAAAATTCCATCAGAGTTGATGGAGCAGGCAGAAGTTGATATGCTGCCTTAATGCTTCTCTGAGAAGTCCTGTGAGTTTCTGGACAACATAACATTCAATTCAGGGCGGAAAATTGCAGTTTTCAGCCTTTTGGTTGGAGTGATTTATTTACTTTAGTGTAAGAAACTGAGTATTCTTGCAGTGTGCAAGCAAATTGAAGCAGTAACTCTGGGAGGTGGGAATTTGCCAATTTGTCTTAGCCTTAACTCCAAAAGCCAAAATACGACAGCTTAAATATGTGCGCTAACTGTTGTACTGCTATTATTTTCCAGAAACATCCATCTGCTTTGTATTGTGGGCAGAGTTTGAATGGATTCAGGATACTTCTTGTCCAATTTTCAGAGAGACTTAAAAGCTTCCATTGCATCACAGCTTATAAATTCATTAAAGTCCATTTAGTTTAGCATAATCCATTGAAAACTTCCTGTCATAAGAGGAAGTATGTAACTAATTTAGAAAACTATTCTGCTTCTCTCATTCCACCATTTCCTCCTACATAGGACTGGGCTAGACTAAAGCTCGGTGGGAAGAAATCATAGTAGAGTTATTTATTTATTTTAAATATCTTCTTCCACCTCCTCTCTTCTCTCTTAGTTTACCTGGTTTATTTCACGGAATCATAAAATTGCTCAGGTTGAAAAAGACCTTTAAGATCATCAAGTCCAACCACAACCTAACCGTACTATGCTAGCAACCCTCTGCTAAATCATGTCCCTGAGCACCACATCCAAACGCTTTTTAAACACATTCAGAGATGGTGACTCAACCACCTCCCTGGGGAGCCTATTCCAGTGCTTAACAACCCTTTCTGTAAAGATGTGTTTCCTGATATCCAACCTAAACTTACCCAGGTGCAGCTTGAGGCCATTTCCCCTCATCCTGTCACCAGTGAGAAGAGACCAACCCCGCTCTTGCTTTGAGGTACTGGAAGAGAGCAATAATGTCTCCCCTCAGCCTCCTCTTCCCTAGATTAAACAGCCCCAGTTCCTTCAGTTGCTCCTAATAAGGCATATTCTCCAAGCCCTTCACAAGCCTTGTTGCCCTTCTTTTGACTTGTTCCAGCACCTCTATGTCCTTTCTGTGCTGATATACAACTTTCTGATGCCCACACTCAGCAGTGAATAAAAGCTAAGTAGGAACTGGCAGGCTGCAGCTATGCACGTGTGTCTTCTCCAGAATCAGGTGAAAATTAGAAGGGAAGTGCTTGTTAAGAGCTTTTGTAATTACATCTTTTAACCAAATTCTCTGGATTTCACTGTAAGTAGTGAATCATCTTCTGGAGCAGTCCTTCTTACCAACTCTTTTGCTGAGTGGTCTCATTTGTAAGTCGTTTACAAACACTCAGTGCTGGGCAGACAATGATGAGTCACAGTCCAACCCTTTAGGAGACTGTTCTGGTAACATCACTTGGGCCTGGATGGAAATTAAATGATTACATGGAATGCAGTGTATTTACCAACTACTGGAGTTTTTCCTAGAAACGGAGAAAAAGTATCAAATATCAATCTATAAAGCCAAGAAGCTATAAAGATGCAACAGGAAACCAAGGCAAGTACAATGCCCAGTAGAATTACTTTATGAGCTTTTCTTCACTTCCCTCCCAAATCACCACACTCCTAAGCAAAACTACCCAACAAGAGCATAAGATGGAGAAAAAAAAACAACCCATATAAATCACCTTGGATTGATGAACATTAGATTTTATTCTTTTACACAATGAATGCTATGCATTATTAAGTTGAAGTATGTGACTTAATTTCTAGCTAAGCCCCACAGTACCATTCCAAGACTGGAAAATAAAATAGAAATGTTTTCGGTGTTAACAGTGAAATGTCTACTGCAACCAGCTAACAACTGCACCTCTGCTGTTAATGAAAGCCGAGGAACAAAACAGAAAGCATTACAGAAAAGGCACTTTATTGCAAGAGTTCTTAGTGCTAGTAACTAGATTATATCTAGCATCAGAACAACACAATCACCAGACTTGCTCCACACAGTGCCTGCTTTGCGTTCAGCATGTTTGCCAACACCTACAGGGCAGGGACTGTGGAAAGACTCCCTAAATGCACCCCCCACTCTTGGGCATAAGAAGACTAACTGAAGAAACAGGACAGGACAATGGAAAAACAGTCCAAACATTTATTTTTTATAAACTACTCTACTCTGTCTACATGGTACTACTTTTATCTGCAGTGCTTCCTGGAGCGTAAGTTGTAGGGACATCCAACTCCACCACCTCCAGCTCTGCTGTCTGGTCCCAGCCCTGGTGGAAGAGGATTGCTTGGTACTAGAGATGTGCGATTTGCAGAAGCAGCAGGAGCAGCATCCTGGGTGGTAACAGGGAACTCACTGCCTGCCGACGCAGCAGCGCCTGACTGCATCTCCAGCAGTCTTCTCTGCTGGCCCTCCTTCAAATCTAGGGCAGGTGAGGATGCAGCTGGTCTTCTCCTTTTAACACCAACACTCCACTTGAATTTTTTCTGCCAGAGGAGATAATCCCTCTTGAAATGCGGATTATAGTAGCAGAGTAACTGCAAAATGCAAAGGGAAAGAGTTTGTTACCACAGTTTCAAGACTGGAAAAACAAAGATACAATAACTAATAATTAGAATCTCAAGAAACCAAGATAGAGGACTCAGGGGCAATTTAAACAGGAATACGTGAGTATGAAACATTGTGGTATGGTTAACTACATAGGTCTCTCCAAAATTAATGCCCCCTATTTATTTCCATGGAAACTGCAACAGCTACTAAGTGCACAATATTGTTATTTGATACAGCAAGTTCTCAGCTACAAAACACTTTTTGTCAACTCTCAGCACCCTTCGGAACCACCCATCATCTCACTGTGCTCACATCTACTCTTTGTTCTCCATAAATGTTCAGCAGTCGTCAATGAACATCTGTGGGTGTAATTTCTTTCCACATGAAAGAATTCAGTTCCGCCTCTGACATCATGGGCCAGTATAAAACAGGAAGCATTACATTCAGAGCAGCCCTGGTAACAACTACCCTTGCTTGCATTTTTGCCATTTGTGAGCCGCAGAGAAATGTAGGATTTTCAGAAGTGTAAGTACCCAAATATCACCAGCTGTCAGCCACCTCACTTTGGAGTGACTGGCCACCAATCCCACTGTCCCAAGAGCTATTTCACATGTCGGGGGTGCTACGTACCTCACAAGGAGTAGAAATTGCTGCTCCCTCTGCTAGGATTTCAGCATGTGAGGCGGAGCTTGGCAAATCTCCTTCAATAATATAGAAGCCGTGGTGATGAAGGTGTTGAACAAAACTTTTCATGCTGTCGATATCGAAGATTTTGAGAGGTCCTCTCCTGGCCAGTACTTCTGTTCTGAAGAAAGGCTCCTTAATCACTATAAAATCTCCATCATTGCCCCACGAAATGGACTGGAAGTGATTGCTTTCAATAACTTTCCAGAGGTTTTTCAGAAAGTAGCAGGGTGACAAGTCCTTGGCTTTGGCGGAGCACTTCTCAGAAAGATCATGATGTCGTCTTTTGGCATGTGGTTCCCCATGAGAAAATGGAGAAGCCTTTTCTTCTTTGGTAGGTCCTAAGGCAGCATCCTGAGCTGCTCTTTTATGACGGACTGGACGGGCAGCAGAAGCCAAGGCTGCAGAGTGAGTGTTTGGGACAGAAACACCTGGTGTTTGTGATGAAGATGTCTCCATTTGAGTTATTAATTTTTCACCTTGAAAGAAATAACTGTCCACAACTGTTTCCCCAGCCAACAAGGTTTGTCCTGCCACCAGCAAGAGGCAGCACAATGGGGAGTGGGACCTCCACAAAAGTCACCATGGTGACGTTCTGTTGCATCACAGTAACATCATAGACCAGAGAATGTTTGCTGGCAAAATGTGGCAGTGAGATACACATTAAGAAAATATGAGCCAAGATATTTATGCTACCCAAACCAATAGATAAAAAGAAAACTTCATTATCCCCGAGGGGCATCGTTTTAAATAATGACTTCATTGGCTGTGTGCATATACATATATACATACATATAACCATCATAATAGTTACCCTTGCTTGTATTTTTGAAAAAATAACAATTAAAAATTAAAAAATAAGAAAAAACCTGGCTATGCAGAGTAAGGTTTGTTTGGCCGCAAGGAGGGAATGTTAGTCGTTTTTTCTGGAAATAACTCTTCTATTAGTGATTAGTAAGCCAGATTGTGGAGGATGCTTAATGCAATGGAAATTGAAGGAGGACATGTGTTGCTAGTAATAGCAGAGAGATGACCATCTTGACCGTTTGAGAAATGTTGATGGGTTTTACAGACTTGTATAGGATTAGGAAGGAAAACTGCAGTAAAGTGGGTAGGAGTACAGAAAAGAAAAAGAGTAGAAGTAGTCTATTTACTGAGAAAAACAACGGATATGATTTGGGCTGTCTGAAACCAGCATTCACCGTTTGGATCTGGTTAAGCTTTTTTTGCAAAAACTACAAAATGCAAAGTTGTTAGCTCTGTGAGGAAAACAATAAGTGAAGGATTTACTAGACAATTTGGTCCTCCAGTTATTGATTAGAGAAGCTGCATGTTGAGGACAGGAAGCAATAGTGCTGTATTTCAACAACACATTCGAAGTCTTTATCAGAATGAGACGTTACTAAATTTTTTGCATGCAATAAATTACACTTAATAGTTTTAAAATCCAGGGGGAAAGCTGCCATTTTAAACTTGATTTTGAGTAATGCATAACACCTACATAGTTCAGGATGTTTTAGTGGAGTCCTCTCAGTACTAGCAACATAATTACAGCTATGTTTAGCATTGTAGTTAGAGACCAGGCAAAATAAACTGCATGAATGATCAATTTTAAGAAACAGAACTCGGTGACAATGAAGGCTGGTTGTCAAAAATACATAAACAAAAAGCAGGAAAGCTACAACCATCCTAGAAGTGGTATTTTAAAAAAACAAATGTATATGTGTTCATTAAAATAATATTAAATATGTGACACCACCCACAAAAACAGTGATCCAGAAAATCTCTTTCCATGGCTTCAATCATAGGAGAAGATTAGAGCTTCAGGAAAAAAAAAGAAAAAAAAGATGGCACTGGAGGAAATGTTCTTTAGTAGACCTGCAGCTGGCTGAAGACTGGAAAGTCTGTTAGAGTTTAGTGATCACTTTTTTTGGAGTGGCACAATCAGTAGTTATATCCCTCAGGATTTTGTGCTGGACACAGTTCTAGATCAACATCTTCATTTGTGACATGAAGAAGGTATTGAACAGCAGCATCACTAACAAAGAACACAGTGGTCTAGAAAATCCCTATCTCTTGGGAAAGGGATAGCCCAAGTTTGTGGGCAATGCTAAGCTCCTTTGAATAGTCAAGTGTTCTGGCAAGGGAATGGGATACCAAAAGAACTCATAAAACAAGATTGGGTAGGCGCATTACTGTTAGAATGCAAAGTAAAGCATTTAGCTAAAAGTAGTGTAAACCTTCTGTACGCATTATTGAGCTGAGTCAGCTCAGTAAAGTCTTACAATTCTCTGAATTCATTGGCTCATCATAGGTATTGCTCAAAAAAGCCAGAAATATATCACCATAATATCAGGAAGGATATTGAGAACAAGACAGAGGTGTCATTTTGTCACTACACCGAACTTCAGTGTGTTTTCATCTTGAATACTGAGTAGAGCTTTAGCGTGTGCTCCTCAAGAAGGATGCAGCGTATGTGAGGTGATGCAGAAAAGGGAATTTAATGCAGCAGAGGGACAGAGCAGCTTCCTTGAAAGGAAAGACTTAAAGTTTGGAATGCTTCAGGTTGAAGAGAAGGCTGATGCTATGGAGCAGGCAGTATCACAGGATTCAAAAGGAAATTACATCCATTTACGGAAAGTGTGGATACTAGTAGGACTGGGCCAGATATAATAGCTTCTGATATTCCCAGCTATTATGGGTGCTGGTGGAGTGTGAGGGGAAGGCACTTCAGGAAGCAATGGGCTCATGTACTCTAAAGCAAAAATGTTGCTGTGCTCTGCTGTGATCCAGTATGGTATTTCTTATATTCCTCTGTGTTTCCATTGCTTAATGAAGACCTTCACTCAGAATTTTAAATTGAATTAGGGGGTAGCAAGAGGCCAACTGAGTTTGTCCAAAAAAGTGGTTTGTCGTAATTGTAGTGCACTGCTATTACTTAGTGCCAGAGAGGAAGGGTTAACTGGGCCTTTAATTTACTTGTATCGTATACATATTCACTTCTTCCAGTTTCTTGGTATACAGAGTTATCCAAATCAAACTGGTGTCGTTTTGTGGCTCGAGTAACCACATTTAAACTGATGCACAGTGACTGACCAAACACACCAATTACCTGCCCCTCTTGCCAAGTAAAACACAGCAGCTTAAACCATGATTTAGCCTGACAAATGATTTGTTGTTTAAGCCTTATACCTCTTGATTCACAGACTGACACACATTCAGTTACTGCAATTTGTGTGATGAATGTTAGCCCATTAGGCTTCAGTACTGAATTTTTTTCCAGCTGAAATCTTTACCCTTCTGAGCACTCTTTTGTGTTTTCTCCCCTTTTTATTAGTCTTTTTCTTCACAGTAATCAGCACGCTTCTAGCCTTGCTTAGGAAAGGACTGTGTTGTGTTTAAAGATTAGAAGTGAATATAACTTGCTTGAACACAGAACTGCAGATTTGACTGAACAAATGTTGTTTAGATCACTTGGTGTTTTGGTAACTGGTGTAATGTCAAAGCCACTAATGCAATGAAATACACATGCAGTCTTGGCTGTGGAAGCAACAACTGCCAGAGAGGGATCAATGACTGCATAGTTTTTAAAGGGAGTCCTTGTCAACACAAGTGCAACAGAGCACCATCTCCTCTCTATCCGTGACTAGAAGAAAGGAATCAGAAACCACTTTGAACCAGATGGTGATTCCTTCTAAAAGAAGTAGAGGTCTGAGGTTAGTATTTCCAATTCAGCACAGTTTTCTTCTTTGCAAAATACATGTTTGGTGCATCTTGATGTACTTTATCTTGTACACAGAAAATAGCAAGTCTTATAAGCTTGAAGAAATTTATATTAAAAAAATGACTGAGTTTTTGTCTTGATGTTAAATAGCTTTATGCAACATTGACAAGCAAAATAGTCTAATGACTGTTAGCCAGGAAATGACTAAATATAAGATGTGACAACAAAGGAATTGCCGTTAATAATGTTAATTTTTACGTGTTAACAAACGCTTCTTACTGCCTTCCATCTGGAGGAAGCATGATGATTTGAACTTTTTTGAGGCAGTTAGCATGCTCTTAAACATCCAAACCTGCCAATATTGAAAGGAGGGAATAGAGCATGTAAGCAAAGGAGCAGAATATAGACCACCTTGTTCTTTTGATGATTATGTCATATATAGCTAATTAGCAACAGAACAAAAGGGCTAAAAGTAAATTAAAAAACAGAGTATACATCAGCAATGCTTGCCTGTTTCACTAACCTTGAAATGAATATTGAAAAAGCTGAATAGTATACATCAAGGTTATTTCATGGCACATTTCTTGTCTCGCCCTGTAAAAAGTCTTCCTCATATCAGGAAGAGGGGAACATCCCTCTGTCTAATGGGATTCAGAAACAATTAAAATTCATCTGTTGTGATGTTTTCTCCAGAATGAATGCCAAATGAAGGGTTTGTTACACAGGATTACACTAGGTCATCTTTTTCTCTCATCTTTTCATCACAGAATCATAGATTCTGTGGGTAAATGGCCTGGGTTGAAAAGAGCCTCAAAGGTCATCTAGTTTCAACCCCCCTGCCATGGGCAGGATCAGCAACAAGGGTGGTTTTAAAACCACCGTTGCAGAAAGTGGAGGCCCGAGGCCCAATCGTTCACTTTCACCTTCAGATGAGCATTCATTTTGGTAGGACTGCAGAACTGCCGACTCTGAAAAGTCGTGGCTGTCAGGTGAAGTCCTTCATGACTGGAAGAAGGGAAACATCACTCCCATTCTCAAGAAAAGGAGAAAGGGAAACTAGCTGGGAAAACAGAGGCTGCTGAGGACCATCGGGAACTTACAGGCACATGTCTATGCCTGGAAAGACCATGGAGATGGTCTTTGATGATTTGGAAGATAAGTTAAAGCACTTACAAAGCAAGGAGGTGATCTGTGACAGCCAGCACAGCTTCACCAAGGGCAGATATAGCTTCATCAGTCTGGTGGTATTCTATGATGACGTTGGTGGACAAACAAAGGGCAACAGAAGTAATCTACCTGTATTTCTGCAAAACCTTTGATATGGTCCCACACCACATCATTATCTCTAAATTGGAGAGATGTGGATTTGAAGACTGGGCTGTTTGGCGGATAAAGAACTGGCTGAGTGGTCGCAGTCAGTGGGTTGTGATCAACGGCTCTATGTACAGCTGGAGGTGAGTGATGAGTAGTGCTCCCCAGGGTTCCATCTAGCTATCAGCACTCTCCAACATCTTTATCAGTGACATAGACAGGGGGATGGAGTACACCCTCAGCAGGTTTGCTGATGACACCAAGTTGAGTGGTGCAGTTGATGCAGCAGAAGGAAGGGATGGCATCCAGAGGGACCTCAACGAGCTTGAAAAGTGGGCCCATGTGAACCTAATGAGATTCAACAAGTCCAAGTACAAGATGTTGCTCTTGGGCCAGGGCAATCCCAGATATGTGTACAGACTGAGAGCAGAACACATGGAGAGCAGGCCTGTAGAGAAGGACTTGGGGGTCCTGGTGGAACAAAAGGTTGACATGAGCCAGCAGAGTGTACTTGCATCCTGGAAGGCCGACTATATCTCGGGCTGCATGAAAAGATGGACGGCCAGTGGGGAGAGGGAGATGATTTTCCCCCTGTTCTCTGCTCTTGTGAGGCCCTATCTGTAGTACTCTGCATCTATACCTGGAGCCTCCAGAACGAGAAAGACGTGGAGGTGTTGGAGTTGATCTAGAAAGGGCCACAGAGATGATCAGAGGGCTGGAGCACCTGTCCTGTGAAGAAAGACTGAGGGAGTTGTGCTTGTTAAGCTTGGAGAAGAGAAGGCTCCGGGGAGGCCTCATTGCGGCCTTCCAGTATTTGAGGGGGTTTTTTTGTTTGTTTAACTGGGCCTGATAGTGACAGGAGAAATGGAATAGCTTTAAACTAAAAGGGGAGATTTTGGTTAGGTATTAGGAAGATATTCTTTACTCAGAGAGCAGTGAGGCACTGGCACAGGCTGCCCAGAGAAACTACGGATACCCCATCCCTGCAGGTGTTTGAGGCCATGTTGAATGTGGCCCTGGGCAGCCTGATCTAGTGAGTGGCAACCCTTTCCATGACAGGAGGGTTGGACCTACGTGTTGTACTTGCTTATCTGATATTATAATTTCAGACATGCTGAAGTATAACATACTTCAGGCAGAGACATGGACGTCTGAGTTTAAATGGGGTTTCTGGGCCCATCGTTGAAGGGCACTATTGTGATTGGCCAGGACAAGTAAGGGAAACAAGTACAGGCAGGACTGTGGTGCAGAAGAAATGTAGTTTGGGTGACTTCTGACTTTTACAGTGAATTTGCACTGGAAATGAGAAAGACAAAGACTTTGATTATCTGAAGATGTGAGGAAGCTGTGACACAGTGACTAACATGCAGTTAGTTTTTGTGCAAGTTCAATTCTGTTACTATTGTTAAAGCTGTTTATTTCTTTATTATATTGTGAGTTGTCAGGATCAAGAGCATTGCTCTGCTACACAATCTCTGCTGCATCCAAAACTTTCAGTTAGTTTATCAGTTTTGGCCTTACTATAAAATAAATAAATAAATAAATAAATAAAATTTTTAAAATGTCCACACAAATAAATGATTTTGAGATCTCAAATATTATCTGTATTGATTTTGAGAAAGCAGACATAAAAATGCAGAAGTTTAAAATATGTTCTGACTTTGTGCTTTCAGGTTCCTGAGCACACAGAACTTGCCTGGATTCTTGGATGCTTAACTAATGTGCCACGGTTACTGCGTTTGCCCCAGTGGAAGGTATGAACAGTTTAGTAAGTTAAAATAAAGTATATGGGAATTCAATACAATTGCTGTCCTTCAAATACTTGTTGAGTATAAACTGTCTCTTTGTTATCCTTGGTTTAGGGTTAAGAATTCTCTAGTCCAACAGTAAAAAGAAGAAAATAAATACATCTTTTTGGGGGCAGAAACTTGCAGTAACTGTACCAAAATGGTAGGAGTTGTGTAATTCATTTTATTAAACTGATTTTCTTAACATGTTTGGAGTTATTTTGATACTTGTTTAATAATGCATAAGACTACAAGATATTGTAGCAGAAACTTTGTGCCATGCTGGCTGAGGAGTTCCATAAAGGGAAGTGGCTGTTCTGTAAATCTTATGGAATAGGGTGAAAAAGAAACATCCCAAGAAATGTATGTTGGGGGAGGAGTATAGAATTAAAATACTAAAATTGTTCTCAATTATAAAGTTAATGAACCTTGATTGTTGGCTTTTATTGTTTGTTTCCTGCTCATCTTAATCTTGGTACTGTATCAGCATTACCGCATTGACTGCATAGGTACATTTAATTTCCTTGGATTTTATTTGGCATTTAGTAAGCAGAAAAAAGGCAGGAGAGAGAAGTATCAAAAAAGGGGAAAAAATCCTTAAGAGCAGTTTGGCTTGCAGAGTTCAGAGCAGTCTTAAATACCTCCAGATGTTTTCTTTTTTCCTGTTTTTCTTCTTAATTAAATAAAAACAGTAAAACTTAAATACTGCAACCAGTGTTAATGCATGGCATAAATTAAAGCCAACCTTTTCAAACCCAAGGTTCTAAAGTTAAGCTCTTAAATCCTACTTAGACTGGATTGACTTTCCAAACCTGTAGGTAAGTGTTACAGGTGCTAGGCTTTCTACAGTAGCTTCCCTGAGCCCAGACACTTGGGATATAGAAAGAAGACAGGATCTATATGATAGGGTGAGAAAAATTGAAAGGTATTTGTATGATGATAACGAACTAATATAGATGTTAAGGGTTTTAGTGTAGTTAACTATTGTTAAAAAGTAGTTATATTGTTGCTAAAACAGACTAAGTAATCTATAGCTAAAATATCTTGATTTAAGTGATATACCCTATGCATACCCTGTGGTGGTAAAGGACTTCAGGGCAGTGAATGGACTGGTGGGAGAGAATGCTGGACCCTGCCTCTGCAGTTCTGGATTCTCCTCCTGGTTATCACTGACCATTCTGGTGACTGATCACTATATCTTGATCTCTTGTCACTGAAATACAAGTGCTAATGCCTTTCTATATGTTGATTATAAAGTATTCCAGAAAACAAACAACTCCAGAAACTTGCCAAAAATACTATTTTAGAGGTAGGCATCATCATTATAATAACGCAGCTTTAAAAAATACTATTTTAAAACTAGGTTTTATCATTATAATAACCCAGCCTGACTATTTTGTATTTGTAATCATTCTGGTTAGTAAGATTACAAAGAGAAAGAAAACATAAGCTTATGTTTTCTCACTGCTACTGTATTAGAACAGTGTAGGAAAATACATAAATATAGAATATAAAACAAATGTATATATTCACAAGAAGCAGATTCTACATAGCACACTTTTCTCTAGAGTTACGTGATGAATGAACACAGTAGCTGAACCTACACTCAAATTAGTTAGAGCTCTAATTAACTAAAATCATGGACTTTGACACTGTTAGCCAAAAGTATGATTTCTCTCTCTTCTTCTTTTCCAAACAGATGAAATGTGCCGGCCAAAATAATGATGGAAATGTCGGTTTGTTGACTTACCCTGTTCTTCAAGCAGCAGATATTTTGCTGTACAAGTAAGAGGAAAAATGTGAGCCCATGGGCAATGTCTATTCAGCTGCCTTAAAGTGAATATTCATCAGGTCAACATGCTAACTTACTAAGTGGGGGAGCTGGGTGTGAATAGATCAGAAAATTGGAAATGGATGACAGTTTTTTACCTTTCCAGTGGCTGTTTGAAATCTAGCCTGGGTTAAAAGCAACTCACATGGCTGTAAACAGAAAAAGCAGGTCATCTCAGACCAATTCTCTGGGAATTACAGCACATTGATTTTAATGATACGTATTGCATACACACACACATTTGTAAGTTTTTTTAAAAATTAAGTATACTTTATTTCATGCAGTGTGCTGTAGAAATACTTGAGCTGACTGCATACACCCCAGCTGATAGAGCTTGTAGTGTACCCTGTTGTATTTCATGATACGTTTTAAACTGTCTCAATAAGTATCAGGGGCAGTGTACTGTGTATTAGTTATTTTTATATTCCAAGTGTATGTACTTTGAGGAATTTTCTGAAGTGAAGTTGTGAGTGCTTTTTGGGACACCAAAATAACACAGAACTATGAGGACAGAGTAAGCAAGATTTGCAAGTTGTTAACCTCCCCAAACTATCTAGACAAATGTAATCCTCAGTGCCCATTAATAGGAGGAGACAGTAATGTAGGAAGACTAGTACTTGATACTTCTAATTTATGTGAATTTTATCTGAAAGTAATGGTAAGCAAGCGAAAGGAAGAATCTGAACATTAAAATGATCTTTTGAACAGCGAGACTTATTTGATTGTAAAGCAACATTTTAAGTAGACAACTTTATTGGAAATTACCTTACTTTGGGTGATTGAATTCAACCATGTTTGTCTTTTCTGTCTCTAGTAAGATCGTTTGATTCATCCTTCTTTACTGAATTCTGCTTCAGTGTGCTTCAGCTTCTATGTGTATTAACAGCAGGTTGTCCAAACAGAGCACAAAACAAAGAAATGAAAGAGAAACAATATCTCTTTGAAGAAATTTCACATAGTATCTTTAATAAGAAATGTTTAAATGTAAAAACATAATATAGGGAACAAGAATCAGGAAGAAATGGAAACACAGGAAGGGAAGAGTAGTCACAAAGAAGAATTAAGAGCAGGAGGAGGGGAAAAACAGTATGAATTCAGATGAACCAAGGATCAAAGAAAAAGGAAAATGGACAGAAGGTAAATATGTGACAGAAAGAAACAAAAATAGCAACAGGACAGAAATATTTTTAAAAAGCAGCAAGGGAAAAGGCAAAGAATCATGCAGAGACATTTATAAAAACAATATGTTTTCTGTTTAGTGGCAAACTTTGTGAATATGGAACCATTTTGTCATATGGAAACATTTCTTTTGACCTGCTTAAAGTATATTGATTATGGTACCTTATTTTCTTTCTGCTAGTTGTAGGCCACTGTGATTTCCTATTGGCTACTGTAACTTTTTAGGTTTCCTTGCTGACTATTTGATGGGGGATAAAGATGGACAAATTGATTTCTGGATGTCTGCCCAGTAATTTAGAGTTAAAAGGAAGAAGTACCATGTTGAACTAAAATTTTCTGGGAACATAAAAGATGCACAGTAAACTTCTTTACACTGGAACATATCCAGGATTCAGAGCTGAATACCCTACAAGCTCTAGGAAGGAAAAATCTGCTTGGAGGGAGGGGAGAGTAATCAAAAGCTGGCAAAACTTCAAGTCAGCTTAATCTAAAAGAATCATATATTTTTAGCAAGTATGATTAACTGTGGGAAAGAATCACCAGGGGAAGTAATGGAATCTTCACCTCCTCATGTCCTCAGATGCAGATTGTATTTTCCTCCAGAACTGCATTAGCGCCATAGAGCTTAATACAGAAGATCAAATGATGCTTTGATCCTAACAATCCTGATCTAGGAAAGCTAGCACTCGTGGGTAGAAATACTGGACCACATTATATTTATATAATTGTGAACCATGAGAAAGAGCCACTCTCGTCTTTTCTTCCATTGGTAAACCCACAATACAACTTCTCAACAATAGTTACATCTTGCTGGGACATGACAAGGCAATTTTGGACATTGTGCCTGGCAGATCTTACTTGCTTTGTTCACGAAATCTAACACATGCTCTTTGATCTCTAAGGAGACAGCAGGAGATAGGACCAAAACCTTTCTTTGAGCTGAGTTTAATTATTTGCTCTTATTGATATCTTTACCATACATGTTTTCGTGAAAAGTTATTTTTACCCTTGGAGATATGCTTCAGTTCACCACAAAAAAGCAGATTCATACTGGGATGAGTATGAGCAATCAGTTAAGGATCTTGTTCACATAGCACCTCTACCTAGCTGGCTGAGTATTAGGCTCATTCTGGCCCTTAGTAATGGCAGAGTAATGTTTCAGAGGGACCAGAGAGCTTTGCTGAGTTTCCTGTATCTGTCTTTTATTAAAAGGTCGACACATGTTCCCGTTGGAGAAGATCAAGTCCTGCACCTGGAACTAGCCCAAGATATAGCACAACATTTTAACAAGAAATATGGAGAATTCTTCCCTGTGCCTAAAGCCATTTTGAGTAAGCTGATCTTTGTCTTTTTTTTGTAGTTTATTTTTTTCCCTAAATTGCACTTCAAGTCTGAAGATAAATTTAAATATTGTGGAAATAATTTCCAGGACTAGGAAAAGAGAAGACTGATGCTAAAAGAGTAGAAAAGGAAAAAGTGACAAGAAACAAGAGACTGTGAAATTGTACTCCCAAAATGGACATAAGGCGTTACAAATCCCTGGTAGAGGCATGTATGCAGCATCTATTATTCTAGCCTAGGGGGACAGTTATGCTCTCATCTGTCAGTCAGCCCTTCTGTTCAAGTTCTAGAGCTTTTAGGAAGGGACTCTCTTCCATGTTGCTACTTCAGGAGGTGTATAAGGAGCAAGCCAAAAGACCTCTAGCAAGCAGAATTCTGCAGTGTCTGAGTAGTAGATATTTACATTAAGCATACTAAACAGCTTGTAGGTTTATTGCTACAGTGCATGAATATCTTTTATTTGTGTTTAATTTATGCTTGCGTATTTCACTAAGGGTCTCTTACAGACCTCAGACTTTCCATTCTTTATCTTAGACTCAGAGAGACTTACAAGTAAAATCTTCTCAGTCATTTTTGAGCTACAAGGTCATAGGCCGGGGGGTGACAGGGAGTCAGATGACGCAAATGGTGTGTTTGTTAAGAAACGTGAAAAATTGGGCAAGGAAGAAGCATTGCATCTTTGTTGTAAGTAATGTAGAGGAATGCACAGCAGAGACCTTCGGCCCCAAAAGGGCAAGGAGCGCTCACCTTAGAAAAGACAGACAGTAATAAACTTTTCTCAGTTTTCAAGCCTTTGTGACAAAGATGGTGTTAGATTCACTTAGACCCAGAGTGGGGCTTATAAAATACTGAGTTTTGCAAGCTGTGCAGTTTCTAATGAGCAACTAAATAGTAAATACTGTAAAGAGGACATGAATGCAGCCTATGCTACTGGTGAGGCTGTTTACCAGAAAATACAAAGCTCAAATTGTAAAAAGAGCTTTTCAATTTCCTCATGAGAAGCATAAGTGAGCAAGTATATACAAACCAAAGAACTGTCCTCGATAAATGGAGTGGTTAAGAAGCTATTCAGACTCGCTAGCTATAGACAGCTACATTGCCTGGGCTACTTCAAATTTACAGGGAAATGATAGACTCCTCAAAAGTTGTATCAGAACAGATCCCCTTCTAGGGTCATCTGAATTGTTCTAAGTAGACACGTGATCAGTCTATGAAGAGTATGTGGTGAATTTAGTTGAATTTATTAGATGTCAAAAAACATTTAGTGTGAGTACTTTCAGAGGTACTTCTGTGTACTCCATGAATCATGTTTCTTGGTGAAAGGCTGAAACAGTTTGGGCTGATTCTTTTAAGTAAAAGACTTTGCAATATTCCCTTAATGTGATTATTCAGTTTTGTGTATCTTAAGAGTTTGTACAATACCTACACTTGTTTTATCTATACTGTGCCTTCCCTGTGATGAAGCTGATCATTGTTTGGTTAGGGAAAACTAGCTGTCTTTATTGATATTTGGGAGAATTACCAAGAAATTTTGGGTGGTAAAGCTTCCTAAAATAAGTTAATTACCTCTTCTGGACTTCTTTTTACCAATAAGTTTAACCTGCTTCCCCACTGTTAGAGAATCTTTCATTAATGTTCATTCCATGCTCTTAAGGTAACTAATTCCTGTGTCCCCACAGAAGTTTCTGTGTAGAGAGGAGGGAAAAAATGAAGCAAGTTTTGATTTAGTTAGGGGAGGAGAAAAACTACTTAGAAAGACAGGGAAGGTCAATAGGAGGGTTGATAATTGTGCTTACAACTCCTTTTTAAGCAATGACAGAGAACTTTGTCATGCTGCTACCAAATGTTCTTAGCAATTGTCATAATAAACAATTGTCTATACATGTGCATAATTGATACTTTTTTTTTTTTAAGGTACAACAAAGAAAATAAAATCCCTCAGAGATCCAACAGTGAAGATGTCTAAGTCAGACCCACAGAAGTTAGCTACTGTTAACGTAGCAGACAGCCCTGAGGAGATAGTGCTGAAATTCCGAAAGGCTGTGACTGACTTTACCTCTGAGGTAACTTATGACCCATCCAGTCGCCCTGGTGTCTCCAACCTGGTGTCCATTCACGCTGCAGTAACGGGACTTAGCATAGAAGAAGTGCTGCACCAAGCTGTTGGTCTTGACACTGCTCACTACAAAATGGTGGTAGCAGAGTCAGTTATTCAAAAATTTACACCTATCAGGAATGAAATCAAGAAACTCCAGGAAGACAAAACCTATCTGATAAAGATTTTAGAGACTGGAGCAGAGAAAGCCAAAGAACTGGCAACCCCCATCTATCAAGAAGTAAGAAGACTGGTGGGATTTCAATAGAAACTGACAAGCAGTTGCAAGGACTTTGTCATTTGCTCCTGGAACAGCTATTTTGTTTGAAACATTTTGAAACAAAAACTTTTTTTTCCCTCTACAAAATCCAAATAGAATAGCTAACCTGTTTGCATCAAAAATGTGTGTGAAGCCAGTTCCTTCCAGTGGGACCAGCTCTGGACTTGTCAGATGGTCAGAGGACAAGGGTGCAGGCAGTCACAGTTATGAAGAAATTACACAAAAGCAGAATACAGGGTTGCCCAGATGGGGTTTTGGTTTTTTCCACCAACCACTACAAGAAGCTGAGGTATAGGCAAGATTGTTTTAATCTAGTTGAAGGACTTGTAACCTTCTCAAGAATACCCTTATCTGTTTATGTGATCTTGTTAGAGCTGGCTAACTCATGGTTATTGAGCTTTGATACCATGATGGTCTGTTCTTGGATAACCAGAAAGCACAGACATACAAATCAGAATGACTGGGGCTTTGGAGGTAAAGAGAGTACTTACTGCTTCTTCCTGTTGTGTCTACAAACTCAGTGTAATTTTGAATCTACATCTAGTTTGTGTGAGGTGAGTTGGTCTATCTTATAGATACTGCCATCCATACTGTAGAACTCACTGTGGCTGCTGGATGGCCTCTTTGGTAGTCTCTCCAAAGAATGCAGAGCAAATGTGAATTTCACTTCTGGCAGCACTGTCATCCTCCTCATCGATTCTGAAGTTCTTTGTCAGGAAACTACACAGGCTTCAACTCATCCTTTTCCACCTTCTTTTTGGTTTAGCAGGGAGCCCTGAGATTTTCAGTTCAGCATCAAGTCTAGGATTGCTTTAGAAAAGGTTCAGGGAGAAAAGTTGTGTGAAAGAGATCTTATGCTGATCTGTGAGAGAACTTTATATATAATTTACAAAATTAATTATTTAAAAATTATGCTGAGGTCATAGCCAGGACTATGTCAAAAAATTTTATCAAAATGGAATTAAATATATCTTTGTAAAATCTCACTGTTAAACCTCACCTTCCTGGGTGTCCGGACACAATAGCAACTTGAAGGACAATCAAAAAATCATGTGGATGATTGTCCTTATATGTTGGAGAAGTTGCCAGGGGCAAGTCGGCCTACTGCCTGCATTACAGCAAGTCCCATTAAGGAAAAAAAAAGGCGTTATTGTCATTGGTGACTGAGAACAGAGGTCCCAATACGCTGACTAGACCCGCCTCATGGGGAAGTCTGCTGCACCCCTGGGGTGTATTAAAGATGTTACAAGAAAGCTTCCTAGCCTAGTGCAGCCCCCAGATTACTACCTATTATTGGTTTTTGATGTAGGCAACAATAAAGTTGTGGTGAGATCAGGAGAGGCATCGTCGGCAATCAAAAGGGTCTGCAAATTGTCAGAACAATTGGTTAGAGGTTTAGGAGTGCTGATAGTGTTTTTCTTTATCCTTCCAGGTGCTTAGAATGAGATTGGAATATCTAGGCAGAGCTTATCAATACCTGGCTCTGAGGCTGGTGTCACTGGCAAAATTTTGGATTTTTTGATCACAGTATGGTCAATACAACGCCAAGCCTGCTGGCACTTGACAGGATGCACCTTTCTCAGAGAGGGAATATTGTTTTTTTTCTTGGCTTATTGAAAGACCTTTAAACTAGACTTGAAGATGAAAAGAGGTGAAACGTGGTTTGCCAGTGATAAGCTGTGGGATGACGCACCAAAGTTTGAAGGGTGATGTGCTAATGAGGTCCTTCATTCTTCTCCACAAGGTGCTGGGTGCACTGGAGCACATCTGAAAATTTTTTTGCATTAATGCATACAGCATGAGGAATAAGCAAGAGGAACTAGAAGCCTTGGCTCTGTTCCAGACCTACAACATTGTTGGTATAAGCAAGACTTGGTGAGAAGAGTCCTGTGATTGATGTGTCATGTTGAATGCTTATAGGCTTTTCATGAGGAACAGGCAGGTTAGGCGTGGAAGTGTGTGGCACTGTATGTAAAGGAACGGCTTGGTTGTATCGAGCTTACAGTTGGCAATGACGTGATTGGGGCCCTCTGGCTAAGTATTTTGGGACAAGCAGGCAAACAGATATCATTGTGGTAGTCTGCTATCACCACCCAGCCCAGATGACAACACTAATTAATTATTATGTAAAGAATAAAGAGATATTTCTAGATCAGCCATCCTTGTGCTAATGGGTGACATCCCATGGGTGACATCAGTTCGTCAGGTGTTACCTGGGAGTACCACACAGTTGATACAAACAATTTTGTAACAAACAATTTAAAAATTCCTGAAACACCTGGATGGTAACTTTTTGAACACTGGAAACAAGTTCAGGTGATGTCAGGGTACTACAAGAGGTGCTGTTCACAACTGTACAGAGAAAATTTGTGCAGCCAAAGCTTATTTAGGGTTGAAGTTGGCCAGCACTGTGGAGAACAAAAAAAGGTACTGTGGGAGACAACAAAAAGGACTTCTTTAATGTATGTTTTCAGCAAAAGGAGGACCAGAGGTAACACCAATTAGTTACTTGGTGAGGATGGTTGCCTCACAAATAGGGACATAGACAACACAGAGACATTTAATGCCTTCTTCACATCTATCTTTAACACTGATGATGGGCCCTGGGACCACTAGAACCCTGAGTTGAAGGACTATGACTGTGGTAATGACAAACTCCCAACCAGCTCTAATGTTATGCTGGATTTGCTGCTCCAGCTGGATGTATTATACATCTACTGGGCCTGATGAGATTCATCCCAGGGTACTCACAGAGCTGGCTGATATCATCTTGAGACATCTCTCAACTATTTTTCAGTGGTGTTGGGAATCTGGTGAGATCCAGTCTGGAAGGTGACAAATGTTACAGTTTTTCAGAAGGGCAAGAAAGACCCTGGCAATTAATAGGTCTTTCACTTCAGTGCCTTGCAAAATTATGAAGATTATTCTGGGAGTTATTGAAAAAAACCTGAAAGACAATGCAGTTATTGGTTACAGATAACACAAGTTCACAAGGGAAAAAGTCCTTTTAAGACTAGTTTAACCATCTAGCTGAACAAGGGAAGCCAGTCGTTCTTCTGAATTTCAGCAAAGCTTTTGATACTGTTTCTCACAGTATCCTTCTGAGGAAAATGTCCAGAATACTTATAGACAAATGCATAATAGGATGGCTGAGCAATTGGCTGACAATTTGGACTCAGAGGGTTATAGTAAATAGAGTTACATCAGGCTGGTGGCCAGCCACTGATGGGGTTCCATAGTGCTCCACTTGAGGGCCGGTTCTCTTCAATGTTTTCATAAATGACTTGGATACAGGACTTGAAGCTGTGCTAAGTAAATTTGCAAACAATAATAGATTAGGAGAACCTGCTGACTCCCTTGATGGCAGAGGCCTTGCAGAGAGATCCTGACAAATTGGAGGGCTAAGCAATCACCAACCACATGAAGTTTAACTAGAGCAAGTGCTGGATTCTGCATCTGGGATCGGCAAATATGTATGTATGTACAGACTGGGAGATAAGATGCTGAAGAGCAGCCCCACAGAAAGAGATCTGGAGGTTCTGGTTGATGGCAAGTTGAATCTGAGTCAGCAGTGTGCCCTGGCAGTCTGAATGGCCAACTCTACGCTGTGGTGCATCAGGCCCAGCACTGTCAGCTGGGCAGGGGAAGTGATTGTCCCAGTCTGTGCTGTGTGACCTCACCTTAAGCACTGAGTTCAGCTTTGGGTACCACAACATAACAAGGACATAAAAATTACTAGAAAGCATCCAAAGGAGGGCTACAAAGATGGTTTGTTCAGCCCAGAGCAGAGGAGCTGAGGGGAGGCCTCATGGCGGCTGCAGCTCCTCACAGGGAGTGGAGGGGCAGCGTTGAGCTCTGCTCTGTGTGACAGCGACAGGGCCCGAGGGAACGGCATGGAGCTGTGTCAGGGGAGGGGCAGCTGGGGGTTAGGGACAGGGTCTGCACCACAGGGCGGTGGGCATGGAACGGGATGCCCAGGGCAGTGGGCACAGCCCTGAGCTACCAGAGTGCAAGGAGTGTTTGGACAGTGCTTTCAGACATTGGAATTGGATTGTGGTTGTCCCTTGGAGCCAAGAATTGGACTTGATGATCTTTGGGGGTCTCTTCCAACTCAGGATACTGTATGATTCTATGATTCTAGAACATGATAAAATGTAATGAAAGCCTTACTTGTCCTGTGCTAGCATATTTAATGGTACTGTGTTTAAACTTTGAGAGTTTCATTCATTGTGAGCTCAGAACCATTATATGCCTGTGGCATTTGTCATGGAGAACTGCAGTCTTATGTGACTGAGTTGAAAAAATTGAGAATTTCTATGTAACACAAATTTTAATAAATAAAGCTGTTTGGTTTTTAATTTATTAATTAACATATTGATACGATTCAGAAATAATTAGTTAATTTTGCAAAACAAGAAGTAGTGGTCTGACCATCTGGGAATCTGCACCAAGAGCTGTATTTGCGCATTAAGGATCTGAAGAAAGAGAACCACAAGGCAAATATTTGATAATGGTGGAGTTTCTAATGTTAGTCAATGCAAGAGGAACAGAGTGGATGGTGAGAATGAGAGGAAACCAAGTGCAATATTGACACGTCCTCTAGAAATAACAAATGTATTCAAAAACAGTCCTTGGTTTCAAAGTAACTGTAGCAGACTACAAAGGGGACACATTGCTGTGGTTACGTAGGTATTTCATTAGACTTTTATCTGGGTTTCATAACATATTAAAAAAAATATATTGGTCTGCATAGGAAACAAGGCAAAAAATAAGACACTCCTCATTAGTATTATTGATTAATGTCAAGATTAAAGCTTACTGGGTTTGTTTAACTCACTTCTATTTGTATCACATCCTTAACCTGACTGACCAGAGAACTTGAGCTACTTTTACATTCACTTTATCCCTGTTTTGAGGCCCAGTCTTGGCACACAAAGAAAAGAAACAAGAGGAAGAAGATGACAGAAGTGAATTAAAATGTGACAGAGAGTAGCTTTGTTTCTTTTTGTGTTTTCAAGGAAAAAAAAAAAGGCAAATTAATGAAAGTATTAAAGATGTTGTGTGTACATGGTGTACACACCATGATAGTTAACCATTAGCCAAGCTCACACATGTTTAGCTACCTTTGGTAAATTAGATTTGGTAGACTAAAAAACTGAATGCTTCTGAAAAGCAAATACTCCCTCCTGCTGTGATGCTTGGATTGGACCAAAGGCCTCACCCACAGTTGGATCCTTAGGAGAAACTGGTGCTGTGGATGGAGATGCTGGAGATGCAGAGATTCTTTAACAATAATGGATCTGATTTCTACCTCTTTTTTTCTTTTTTTTTTTCTTTTCTTTTTTTTTTTTTTTTTTCCCAGTAACAAAAACAGGAACGTGTATTCAAAAGACAAATTGTAGTTTCACTTTCTTTTTATGCATATATTACTCAAATCACATAACGCCTAGGACTGGCATTCAACACATCTCATTTGCACTAAAAAGGAAGTGGGAGCATATATATGTCTTCAATACAATTTTAAAGGGGATGTGTGTGTGTGTATGTGTGTGACACCAACAAGGAATTCTGGCTTGATGCCTGAACTGTTCTGAACTATTGCACTTCTGTAAAACTTTCAAGATTTTTCTGATCATCACAGAAATGGAGCAGGAACAAAAGCTTCAGAAGGGCCCTTTGTTGGGTGTAAGGTCTTTCTATCTAGAATATTTAGCAACATTTCAGTCTAATTCACAGTTTTCTCATTAACGTAAGAATAGATTGTGTGGGTTTTTTTCTTCTCTTTCCTGTCTCAGTCAAGCAAATCTTACTTGCCAATCTTATCTTCTTGGATTAAGGAAATATGCCTGTTTTTTCTTCTTCAGAAAGGTTAGACTTCTATAAAATGAATGTGTTCACCTACAGATTATTGGCTTAGCCTCTTTAGCTCCCGTGCAGGAATTCTCAAAACAAAAGCTACATCTGCCCAGTGCAGCAATTCCTGTACTGCTTACAGTCATGTTCATTAGAGTCCCCTGAGAGAAGACAGCTATAACGTAGACATTTGATGCCTATTTCAGTTTTCTGAGAGCATGGCTTTTCTGGGAAGTTAACCATCTTGGCATTTGGCTGGACCTAGCCTGGCTACCTCTTTGCATTCTTTGAACACTCTAAAGGAGTTTGTCAGGAAGAAGCTGAGCATAAAGCAACGTGTACTTGCTACTATCAGTAAAGGTTGTTTGATACCAAGCTACTGTGATCTCTTTGTTCTACTTCCCTCTTTCCTCTCTAGAACATTTTTGTAAGCACACGTTCCAGATGGTGTTCTGTGACAGACAGTGTTTACTTTAGTAAAACAGTGCAGATGAATTAAAACATCTCTTTAGAGCAAAACTGCTGTTGCAGAAGGCCTGATGCTATGTATTCTCAAAGTGACTTGCTTCTAACTCTAACTAGCTCTTCAAACTCTTCACTAACTCTAGTCTTGTCCCATGGATTTACTGCTTAATTACAACTAGAGATCAGTAGGCACGCTCCTGAAATGCACTTTCTTGTTGAAGTTCACCTAATTCATGTTCCATGAAACCACTGTAATGCCTGCAGAGGTGCAGTGAGTAGGGACAATGGGAGTTTCCATGAAAGGACATTTCTGTTCCCAGTCACCTTGCTGGCATGGACAGTCCTTGTGGAGCTGTGGAAGTCAAGATAAGTCATTATCCCAGATCGGTTGTGTGGAAGAAATCAAATTATATCTTTCCTGATGGAAGAAAGAAGAGTTGAAAGTGGAAGAGGTATGCTTACACACTATGTTATCTGTGTTGCTCTTGGTTTAGCTTCCCATTCTCCAGTGATCTTCCTTGAATATGTGTAGTAGTGTGTGGTCATAGTACCCAAATCTCTTTTTTTCACATTCCTGAATGTTCAGTCAGATAACTGGAATTTATGTACATATTGTACAGTATCCTGCAGTTTGTTTCTAACTCTTAAAGGTGGGTTTGAAATATGCTTTGTTTTCAAGCACCGTGTTGTAGGTTCTCAAGATCTCCCGAAGGCCTTGCATATAGCTCCTGATCAGTGTATGTTTATCTACACAAAATTCAAGCAAAACTCAGCAGGATTATAGTTGCCTCCATTCAAGGTGATATTGGACCCTTGGATACTCTTCAGGGTCTATAGGTAATTGGAGCAAGCTCTTCCCATTTTTGGTCAGCTGATCCTGAAAAACAGTGTAGCAGTAAATAATGAGAGACTTCATGTCAGCTTTCATAGAAACTCTTGTATCTGAGTCACCCAGAGCTGTATTATAGCATAAGAATTTCATGTTGGTTATCCCTACAGTTTGCCAGCTGATTGTATCGCCAGAAATCTGTTTGGCAACAATTAGCTAAATCTAGTCTTCAAATCTAAAGCCTCAGGATGCTTTCCCAAAATAGGGGATATCCCAAAGCAACTTGTTTTTGGTGAGCTGTGATAGCAATTTCAGTAGTTGGTGTGGTAGTTGGTGTGGGATCAGTAAAGCCAACGGTCCATTCTGAAAAACTTATTATTCATTACTGCTCTGATTAACATTCTTCTTCATATGACTCAAAGATGATAACAAAACTCAGAAAGGGACTGGGTGCTGTTCTGGTAATAGCAACAGTATGGACCCATAGGGGCTTGAACCTTGAATCTAATGAACATTCTCTTTTAGAGGTCCAGCTTGTCTAGATTTCCATGAAGAACAACAGATGGATCTTTCACTGTATTTATATATCCATGTTTGAGTTACTAGATGCTGGCTACTTGTTAGTTTATGACCAATTGCTTCACAGAGAGAGTAGCACAGGGAGTCTAGTTTTCTGTTAATAAAAGATATTTGCATCCTAAGAAAGCAACAGCCCTATACCTGCTATATTGACTTATCTAATTACATAGAATCACAGAATCATACAATCATAGAATTACAGAATAATAAAAAGACTTGAGTTGGAGGGGAACTTAAAGATCATTTAGTTTCAACCCTCCTGCCGTAAAAGGGCTACCATCCACCACATCAGGCTACCTAGGACCTCATCCAACATGGCCTCAAACACCTGCAGGGATGGGGCATCCATAGCTTCTCTGGACAGCCTGTGCCAGCGCCTCATTGCCTTCTGAGTAAAGAATTTCCTCCTAATACCTAACCAAAATCTCCTCTTTTAATTAAAGCTATTACCCCTTTTTTTTCTTATCCTTATCAGACCATGAAAAAAGTTGGTCTCCCTTCTGTTTATAAACTCCTCTGAAGTCTTGAAAGGCTGTAGTGAGGTCTTCCTGGAGCCTTCTCTTCTTCAAGCTTAACAAGCACAACTCCCACAGTCTTTCTTCACAGGACAGGTGCTCCAGCCCTCTGGTCATCTCTGTGGCCCTTTCTAGATCAACTCCAACACCTCCACGTCTTTCTCGTTCTGGAGGCTCCAGTGTACCGATGCAGTGTACTGGAGGCAAGGCCTCACAAGGGCACAGAACAGGGGAAAATCATCTCCCTCTCCCCACTGGCCGTCCATCTTTTCATGCAGCCCGAGATATAGTTGGCCTTCCAGGATGCAAGTACACTCTGCTGGCTCATGTCAACCTTTTGTTCCACCAGGACCCCCAAGTCCTTCTCTACAGGCCTGCTCTCCATGTGTTCTGCTCTCAGTCTGTACACATATCTGGGACTGCCCTGGCCCAAGAGCAACATCTTGTACTTGGACTTGTTGAATCTCATTAGGTTCACATGGGCCCACTTTTCAAGCTTGTTGAGGTCCCTCTGGATGGCATCCCTTCCTTCTGCTGCATCAACTGCACCATTCATCTTGGTGTCATCAGCAAACCTGCTGAGGGTGTACTCCATCCCCCTGTCTATGTCACTGATAAAGATGTTGGAGAGTGCTGATAGCTAGATGGAACCCTGGGGAGCACTACTCATCACTCACCTCCAGCTGTACATAGAGCCGTTGATCACAACCCACTGACTGCGACCACTCAGCCAGTTCTTTATCCGCCAAACAGCCCAGTCTTCAAATCCACATCTCTCCAATTTAGAGATAATGACGTGGTGTGGGACCATATCAAAGGTTTTGCAGAAATACAGGTAGATTACTTCTGTTGCCCTTTGTTTGTCCACCAACGTCATCATAGAATACCACCAGACTGATGAAGCTCTATCTGCCCTTGGTGAAGCTGTGCTGGCTGCCACAAATCACCTCTTTGTCTCACATGTGCCTTAACATATCTTCCAGAAGGATCTGCTCCATGATCTTTCCAGGCACAGATATGAGGATCATGACCCCAGGTCTTCCTTTCTCCTTTTCTTGAAAATGAGTGTGATGTTTCCCTCTCCAAGCTTAGTTCAATCTGCACCTTTAATTTCCTTCAAATGATTTGGTGATAATACCTCTAAGCTGAATGCTGTTTTCTTGTGTAGTTGAAAGTCTTGGAAGGACCCAGACAGCTCCTCTCATTATTTCAGAATATACATCATAAGGCTTTACTGTTTTTGCCAGCTAGTTCCAGTGAAAGTGCCGCAGAAAAGTTGCAATCTTATGTGACATTCAACCATTTAATTAAAACTTTTGTGTTTAGTTTCATTTTTTCAACTCAATAGGCTGTGAAACAAGGCTTCTGTTTAACACTGAATTTCCAAGCAAGTTCTCTATCCCATAGACCTGTGGTGACCAAATGGAATCTGAAATAATGGAAGATTCCCTTTCTTGACGGAAAAGGTTTGGTGCAGCTTCCCACCATCTTTTCTGTTTGGTTTCTGTTGTTGTTTGTTTATTTTTGTTGCTGTTGTTTGTTAATTGGCTTGTTGTTGTTGTTATGCTAATGGCTATATTGTAGAAGATTTAACAGAAAAGTATTTATGTTGTTAAGTGACAGTGAAAACCTCCAACACTTCCCTATTGCTATGCAAATGGACAGTCTAAGGATCATTTGCTTTTAGGCAGCTTTGGTTTCAACAATTATTTTTTATAAGATGAAATTCCAGCCTGCGCTGAGGGATGATCCCATGTGCTAGTTTCTAACAAATGGTTTAGCATCTGGGTAGAGATTTTGCTACTGTGGTAAATTGCTGTTGCAGAACACCGTGACATGAAGATGAGATTATCCACTACATGAGTGGTCTCATAGTGCCTGTGAACGTGAAGCTAAACCCTGAGCTTAACGTCTGTTGTGCTGTTGTGCTCGCAGCACTCCAACATGGCTGTGAGGCAGGAACAGCAAATCTATGCCACACCAGAAGGCTCAATCAGTTCCAGATGTGCTATATTTGGTCTATCTGCAAGACAAAATGTCAGGACAAGAGTTCCAGCGCTGGAGTCCTTAAAAGTTATTAAATGTTTGGTAGTAACAGCATGCTTGTAAAAGCCTGGGTATGGGAGTATGGTCATAGCATTGTTCATATGGCTGACATGAGAAGTCACAAGGCTGTGCGTTGGTGGTAAAGTAAGCCATCTGCTTTCTTGATGCAACGCATGTAAAGCCATTGTGAGTCTAATCTGAAGAGTCAACGGATTCACCCTCGTGGGTGGGAAGCAGCAGCCTGCTGCACAGCAAGATGGCACCAGATCTCTCTTACTGCCCTAAATAATTCTGGAACAAGATGTGTACAGATCAGGTGGGAACTTCAGGTTGCACTAAGTACAGGCTGGAGATCCTGCATTGACAGTGCCGCTTGTGCACATACCTGTCTCCAGTCTTAATGTGGTTTTATTGTCATTTGTCCACATGAAACAATGCTCCAGTACTGATAAAGCTAATGAAATTCCTGATAGAAGCATGGAATATGCATTCTCTTTCATGTCTTTGGTGAAAACTTCTTTCTTGATGCCTTAGCATTTGCAGAAACATATTGCTAAGCTAAATACAGATGAAATTTATAAAACGATGTTACTGTCTGGTGTTACTTGGAATTTCTGATTCAGGTGGTCACTGACTGCATTCATCCTGCATATGTTCACGTTTTCTTCCCTAAGACATACCCCTCACTGACCAAAGAAAGAATCTGTGTGTTGAATGTTGTGGGACTGACAGGAAATATTGTGACCGGAAACAGTTGTTCAAATGTATGTCAAGATTCTCTTGATGGTGTTTGATGAATGAATAACAAAGACCTCAATAAGTGGTTCTTGTACCAAGAAAGACCTTCTGGAGCAGGGGCTGGGGCTTCCTCTGCCCACGTTCATTCTTTCATTCTGCCTGTCTGGCAGATGTTCCCACAGCAACATCAGGAAAAGCAGCAATATTCTGTTTAGGGCGGTGGGTCATGAGTAACCTGTGAGTGGTTGTATGGCACCCATTCTTGAGCTGCTCTCAACTGCCTCCTGATGCTAACATAACCGCTTGCCAACCCCAAAGACTGCAGAAATAGCTCTGGGATATGCTGAAGGTCTTGGATTTGGGTGTGTTGCTGAATCACACGACGGAGCACGTTATACTGACTCCCCTAGAGATGAAATCTCCCTTTGTGGGGTTTTCATTTCTAAGGACCTTACTTACCGCAGACGCATGGTATTGTTAAAACAGTTTTCAGATTTACAGTATTCCTGTAGAGAGTAAAAGCAAGATTGAAGTGCTGAGCATCACAGCTCTTTTAATCCATCTTGCTCACCCATACCACTTGGAGTAGAAACTCCACTTTTTCACATCTTTCAGCCATCAAAACCCTGACTCACAGGGCTTCACTCTACTCTCCACTTGGCTTTGAGGAGATGGATGAGCTGAAGTGTGAATGTCATCTTTGTGGTTTATGGGGATGCTTCAGTGGATGATGAGTGTGTTGTCAGGGGAGATCACTGGGTGGCCTGAGAAGATTTAATGGATACTGGAAGGTTTGGAGGAGCTGTCTTAGCTCTCTTCAGCTTAACAAAATGTGTAATGTATCTGCAGCTGAATATCAGCAGCTGAAAATTAAAATAACTAGAGATAATTTTCTATCAGCTTTGTAGAATGTTTTGCTACAGTTTCATAGGAAACAACCCAATGTGTATCAGCAGTCTGTCATTTTCAATGATTGGATCTTTGTTGTTTGCCTTCTGGTATTCAGCTCCTTTAGTATTATTTCTACGGAAAGAGTTTTGCTCTCTGTGTAAGCAGAGAAAATCTAAAACTGTGTTTTACCTTCTGTTTCTCTGCTGCCCTTGAGCAAATCGCTTAGCTTGCTTTGCCTCCATTTTCTTTGCTGTAAAATGAGGCATACAAGACTTCCTAGCAGAGGTGCACGAAGGCTAAACTAATGTTTGCTGAACAGTTTGAGCTTTCCAGCTGAAGATGGACTTGGCTTCGAGCTATAGCGTTTCTTCCTGAGCTGCACGGTTAGCGATGCTTGTGGCATGGATGAACACAGAGAGAGTGCTGGAGGGCAGACGGTTCAATCCAAAGTAATAAATAATGCATCCAATGAAAGCATCAAAGTTGTCTGCTTCACGGAGACCTGCAGGCTATCCCACTCTGGTGCGATACTTTTGATTCTGCCTCAAAAAAAAAAGAAAAAGCCTGAAAATATCCCCAAAGCAGCTTACACTACAATCTCTGCCGCGGCTCCTTAATCTTTGTCTCCTCTCTGCAGCCCGAAAGTGAGGGCCTCTAGCGAGGATCTAATATCAAAAGAAGGGTAATGCCATTACAGGGAGGGGGAGAATAATTACCAAATTTCCTGAATAGTAAACAGCTTGGGGTTGGATTGGGGGATTTATTATTATTATTATTGTTATTTTGTTTGATGTTTGGTTTGAGGAAGGCTTTCGCTCCATCAGTGGCTATCCGTCGGCCTGCTGCTGCCGCAAGTCCCACCCCGAGAGCGAGCGCTGCGCTCGGCCGGGACCGCGCCGCAGGGCGGCAGGGGGGCGGCAGGGGGCGGCCGCGGTGCTCGGGGCGCGCTCGGACCGGGGCGGCGGAGGGCAGCTCCGGTTCTCCCGTCGGCTCCTCGTCCCGGCGCTGCGCAAGGGCGGCGTCCCCGAGTCCCCAGCTCTCACCCAGCCCCAAGCGCTTAGCAGCCCCGTCAAACGCCGAGAGCAAGCAGAGGACGGTCCGGCACCCGGGTCACGCTTCGCCTTTGCGAGCCCACGTCCGTTCCCTGCATCCTTCCAGAAGGATGCTGGCGTACGCGCGGTTGAGCCCGAGGTGCCGGCATCCTGACGAGCAGAAAACGGAGCAGCCCCTACCCCTAATCCATCCTCACCGCCGGGACCAACCCTCTGCATCCATCCCCTCCCGAGCACTATTCCTCAGCACTTTCCCTAAAGCAAGCTGCGGAATGGGACTGGATGATCCTGTGGGTCTTTTCCAACCTTAGCGATTCTATGATTCTATGACTGCTCAGACGCGGTCACTTCTGCCCGTCGAGGGTTATTGGTTAAGTCCTCCTGCTTCCCAAACAAGACAAATAGGTCAGCCGGAGGCGGCCCGAGTCATCGCCTTCCTGACTTAGGGGGAAAGGGAGAAGCTTGTGTTATTCCGCATTAGAGAGAGGGCATGCAATAGGACCAATGGGACCGAATACACCTGATCCTGATAACGACCGCGACAGCACTGTGGGTGTGTGAGTAGATGAAGCAGCATCTACTCCTGCTGCAGGACGGGCTCTGACACACGGCCCCTCGGCTCTATTCGTTCATGGCTGAATAGCTAAAAGCTGTGCTAAAAACTGCCGAAAACTGTGCTGAAACCGAGCTACGCGATGTATGTTCCTTCGAAACCAAAGAGAAGCTACGGGTTTCGGACAGCCCCTTCTGCTCCCGGCCTTGAGAGCTGCTCCGGAGCCCTCCGGGCCCCACTCGCGGGTGGGCAGCGGCCTCTGAGCCTCCATCGGGACCTCCGCGGAGGCGGAGAGCGATGCTCTGAGTGCTTCCGTCCCTCTCCGGCCGAGGCGGACTGGTTGAACCGCGGTGAGGAATAAAGCCGGGAATTGCCGAGCACCCGCAGATGACAACCAATTTAGGGGAGAAAAAGAACGCAGAAAGCAATTAACGAGGTGGCTAACTGCCACCTCTTCGGGAAACGGAGCCCCCAGAGCCCGTCACCGCCATCCGGGTGCCCTCTCTGCCTTCCTTCTTTTATTTTCGGGCGTCGAAGCGTTGCCGTGCCGAAATAATTGTTCTAAACGAGCCTTTGCCTCGCATACGCAGATGTAATCTCTCTGGGCTTTCTTTTAAATGACTTCCATGGAACCAATGCCGCAAAGCTCTTTATCTCATAGTGCATACGGAATGTGGCGTTGTACACATATGGTTTAGTTTTTTCTCCCCTAATTCTTGCGAGTTGGGAAAGGCGTATTCATAAGAATTTGACTCCTTCCACATTGTAGGGTTTGCGGGGCGGTTTGGGAGATCGGTTTGGGCGGAGGGATTAAATAAAATCTCGGGGAAATACGTTTTAAAGAGGACCCCGAGGAAACAGTACCATCCTTGGGATTGATTCGTTGCTCTCGGGGAAAGCAGGCGAAGCGCTGAGCGACGGACGGCTGTAGTGAACGGAGCAAGAATTAAAGACCCCGTGTGAACGTTAATAAGCAAATAAATAGATAGGTGGACGGGTAAATAAACGATAAAAACGAATACTAATAATTGTTTAAGAAGAACAAATGAATAAAAGGGGAAGGCACCGCAACCCCTCATTGGGAGCGCCCCCAAAAGGAGCGGCAGTGTCCCCGCCGTTGCCCCCGCGCTGTCCCGGCAGGAGCACAGCTCGGGCCCCACCACACCCCCGTGTCTCCTCCTGGGTGTATCGCGTGGGAGCGCCCTCCGCATGCGGTGCTCTCGGGCCGCTCTCCCCTCCGGCCGCTGTGCGGAGCGGCCCCGCGGTCCCCGCGAGCGCGGCGCAGGGGTGAGTACGGGCGGCCCCGGAGCCGAGGCCGAGCCTTCAGTCCGGGCGGTGGGGCTTTACCCGCAGCCTCCCAGCAGCAGCTTTACGGCTGGAAGGACAGCGCTGGTGCGGAGTGCTTCCGTCCAAATAAACAAATCCGAGCGAACTGCACCCCCTGCACTGTGCCACCCCTCTCCGGGTTGAGCTCAAACGCGTTTTCTCGCTTGCAAAATCGCTGTGACTCCCTCCCCGCCCGCCTCTCTGTCAGGGTGTCCGTCTGTCTGTCCTTCGGGTTGGGCTTTCTGGGAGAGGAAACCTACACTCGGCCGGTGAACGCTCAGGTACACCCTTCGCCGCTTTACCGTTTTATTTTGCTGTCTTTTTTCCCCCTTCAGTATCAGTTCTCGTTTGAGAAACGGTGCATACAAAGAGCCGTCTCCTTCCCGAGCTGCTGAGGCCCTCAAATCAAATTCGACCGCAGCAGTCGGACAGGACTTTCTTTTCTAAGGGTAATGTATTTGTGTTTCTATGTGCACACGTGGGCACGGACCGGATAAAGCCCCCGAGCCGCCACGCAGCGTAACCGGGAGGTGCGAGAGTGTGCTGTGCGGGAGGAGATCACCTCCAGTCTTCGTAAGGCACGTGAACGAACGGGTCACGGCGCTGCAGCCGCTTTCCTTCGGGAATAAACACGATCTGAGCTCGGCGACGGTTCGCGTCGCCAGCGGTGTTTCCCCTGTCTCCGTTCTGTTGCAAACGGGAACAACGAGTGTTCCCTCGCGTTACGGCGAGAGGTCGAGAGCTCGCACACCCGGCCCGGTCTCGTCTATAGGCAGACGCGTTTGGGGAAACGGCACTGTGCTGAGATAAGGGTGTTCTGCGGGAGGGAGAGCCGCGAAAGAGGGGGAGGATGGCGTGGAGCTCCCCGCACGAAGGTTCGCTCCGGGCTGTTGTTCTCTGCGCCCTATTGCGGAGCTGCGGGACGGGAGCGCGGCGTCGCCGCACCCGGTTCGGGCAGAGCGGGGCTGAGCTGCGGTGCCGGGGTGAAACTGGAGCGGCCTTCGGGAGGGTCCTGCGGCCCTGGAACCTGAAACCTGGAGAGGAGACGGGCAGCCGCGCAGTGTGTGCTGTAGCGAAGGGGAATAAACCTTATGAGCGGCTAGACCGAGGCGTGCGCTTTTACCGATTGAAGAGGGGAAGGGAAAAAAAAAAAAAAACATAAAAGAAAACAACAAGCGGAAAGCCGAGGAGACGGAGACGTGATAAAAGCGGGTCGCAGAGGGGGCAGAGAGGGCCGTGACCCGTCCGTGCCCCTCTGCCATGGGCGGGTCGGGCCTTCTGCGGGGTCGACGCGTAGGGCCGAAGCAGCTTCGGGTCTGACAGCAGCGAGAGGAGCGCCGCGAGTGCTGCTCGGAGGCCTCCGGTGGATCCCCTCTCCGGCTTTGCCATGACCCTAAGAGCTTTCGTCGGAAGGTTTCCCCTCCCGACACTCGTCGCCTTTTCCTCCTCGCGGGCAGCCCACGCCGAAGGGATTTCTCCCCTCCTGCTCTTATCCCAAAGGCTCGACCCCGAGGCTCCGTGGGGGCAAAGGGCCGAGGGCGGGGCAGAAGAGGGGTCAGCAGCTCTGGGTCGAGGCCGCTGCACCTCCCGGGTTCGCTCTCCTCGGCCCCGGCGGTCCGCCCGTAGGGGCGAACGGGGCGAGGAGCGGGGGCAGCAATAAGCAGCTCGCTGTTTGCTCATCCTCCCGTCCCCACTTTTCCAATTTTGGTTCGGACCATTCATCTCGAGGTCCCTCGTAACCAAAGGAGGGAACATTGCCCTCTGTCCTCAGCTCCGTCCTCCGTAGCCCTCCGTGCCGGAGGCTCCGGCTGGAAAACCCTCCTTCCCCACAGGTTCTTGGGTTACGTTTGGCCGTTGCATTACACGGGGCGTTTGCGGGCTTTTAGCAGCCTCCATAAAAGAATAACGACTTCGTCTTTGCCCTGCACGCTATAACACGGCTGGCAAACACCGTTCTGGGGCGAGCAGAATTCGGCTTTCCTATGGTCTCCATAGGATAGGAAGAAGAGACCTATGCAAGGTGTTTCCCGGCTACCCTCGGTCCGTGCGCCCCTCGGGCAGGTTATCCTCTTGGAAAGCCGCCCCGGGGCCCATTGTCTTTATCTGATGGTTGAGACATCGGGGAGGAGAGGAAGGGAAAAAAAAAAATCATTGTTAAAAGCACTTTGAAGTCGTGCAACTGCTGCCGCTCCGTTTTTTTCTCCGGTCTCCAGATGCACCACAAATCTTCACTTTGATCTCCCAAACCAGCAATTTATATATTTTTTTATTTTTTATTTTTTTTTTAACTGGTTGGGTAACTCGGAGAGTAATGGCAACCATGCAGGGGATGAGGTCACCTTTGGGGGGGGAGGGAGGGAGTGGGATGGCGGGCAGGGAGTGCCGAGATAGCCGGGACGGGGCAGGAGGTGGCTGCGGGAACATCTGCTTGTGGCCAGCGTAACATGCGCGTTTGTTCACCGGGGCGATGTCCCCGCCCGGTGCACACGGCTCACAGAGCGTGCGGGGTCCATCCCTGCCCCGCGCCCACCCGCGAAGCGCGATGCCGGCGTGAGTGGCGCGTACGCCGGGCTGGGATGGCGCTGCAGCTCCAGATGGATGCATGCCCATCCTTGTGACCGTCTCCTGCCCTACCCAGGTCCTCCAAGGTCGGGGAAAGATTCCTTGGAGGAGCTGGGGACTCCTCGGCCACTTTCCCTCAAGAGGGTAGACTCGGAGCAGCTCGATCTATAAGGATGGAAATGAAAGGCAAAGAAGAGGGGAGATGCCCCCAGGACAGTGGTGCCGGCTCTCCGCTATTCCAAAGCCAAAAGCGCCGTGCCCAGCACGATGCGCGCCCCCAGCTTCGCGTGTGGGCTCGGAGGTGTTTTCCCTCTGGGTCTTCCTCTGGGTTTTCCTATCCATTTCTAGAGTATCACCTCGGGTCAGGCGTTGCAGCTCCCCCCCCCCCCCCCCATCCATCATCTCCCCGTGGGGATGTTCCCAGCTCCTCCCCGAGGACCTGCGTTCGGAATGCTAGGAACTTGCGCGTCTCTGAAGCTGCGTGGCTGGGGACGGACCCACAGAGCTCCACCCGCCTTCTGGACCGCGAGGAGCTCAGTGCCATGCCGCTGCCCTGTGGGGACACGGCGACACGGGTGTCCCCTCCCGCAGCCTCGGTGTGGAGCTGCGAGCGAAGAAATCTCCGTGCGCAGCGTAGAGGCGGCCCGGTGCCGCTGGAGGCGGCCGTGCGGTGCGGAATGGAGCTGCCGCGGGAGTCATGCTGGGGCAGTGCAGGAATAGATGGAGGTTTTACAAAGCGAGAACAGGGTGTGGGGGCAACGTCATGTACGGGATGCGGACACCGGAGAGTCGTAGGGAGAAATCAGCCACCGGTGCCTATAGACCGCATCAAAGGGCTGCAGGGCGACAATTAAGCGCATCAAAATAGTCCTTAATGCGATGTTTGCGCTGGGCAAGTCCGCAAACGACGTCGATTTTGCCATCGTAGGGAAAAGATGGCAGCGGCTGGGGAGGTTCAGCCAACATTCCTCCGGGGCCTTTGGAGGGAATGGGGGGGGGGGGGGGGGAGGAGAGGAGAGGAGAGGAGAGGAGAGGAGAGGAGAGGAGAGGAGAGGAGAGGAGAGGAGAGGAGAGGAGAGGAGAGGAGAGGAGAGGAGAGGAGAGGAGAGGAGAGGAGAGGAGAGGAGAGGAGAGGAGAGGAGAGGAGAGGAGAGGAGAGGAGAGGAGAGGAGAGGAGAGGAGAGGAGAGGAGAGGAGAGGAGAGGAGAGGAGAGGAGAGGAGAGGAGAGGAGAGGAGAGGAGAGGAGAGGAGAGGAGAGGAGAGGAGAGGAGAGGAGAGGAGAGGAGAGGAGAGGAGAGGAGAGGAGAGGAGAGGGAGCGGGGACAGAGGGATTTGTGTAATCCTGAAAGGCAAGAGGGGAAACCACAGCAGAGGGGGGCAAGCGAACGCCGCGGGGCGGGATCACAGAGCTCGGCGGCACGTCTGCAGGAACGAAACCCCAATTCCTCGGCGGTGCTTCTGACTGCGAGGCGCAGAGTCCGACTGCCCGGCGGCTCCAGAACACCCGTCGCCGTATCCCTTCGGCCGCTCACACCCCACACGGAAACCCATTGCGTGGAGAACCCTCACGGTCGCTCCCGGTTCCCCCCGCCGGGGCTGTCACAGCTCCCCCCGAAATCCCTCTGCCCTCCGTGTGCCCCCACTCGTCCGGCTCTCCCAAATCACGGGTCCGCACGCGCTGCGGGGTCCCGAGGTCGCGGTGGCTCCGGGATGCGGGAGGGAAGAGGAACCCCCTCAGAGCATCACTGCGGCGTATACATTCGTACCGCCGAGGGTCCCGGCCAAAAGCCGCCCCGCATCGGGGATCCCCGCTTGGGGTTCCCCGGTTGTTGTGCTGCCGTAGGAAGGCCGAGCCGAGGCGGCAGTACTTTCCGTTCCCAAAGCTTCTATCGTCGAACACACAAATAACCAGAAATTAAAACCGCTGTACGAGGGGCACTGCAAACAAACGGCCCCGGCACGGCCCGGTCCCGGCAGCTTTCTGGTTCGCGGAATTCGCTCAAAGCAACGACCGCGGCACGCACTGCAATACACGTGGGTGAACTCCGGGCTGCGGCCCGTGAGGGGCGGCCTCCGTTGGCCGTGCTGTGGGACCCGGAGCCGGGTCCGCGGCCGCGGGAGATGGGGGAGATCCGCTCCGTGCGGAGCCGCCGGGGCCGCGCGGAGGCCGAGGCCGCTCTCCCGCTTTGGTGGCCGTGTGGGGAAACGCCCGAGCTCGGGAGTGGAGTGATGGCATCCTTCAGCCCCCCGCTCCTTGAATGATGCCATTAAAGTCTGCTGAGTTTTAGGATCGGCGCTAAACGGGATCGTTTACAGCGTAACACGTCGTGCGAGAGGCGGAGGAGCGCGCAGGTTCAAAGAGGGGGGGAAAAAAAAAATGCCCCGTATTTATTTTTTTTAGCCTGAGCACACAGTGAACGCGGCACAGCTCGGCTTTCCGCCCTCAGCACCGAACCCCGGGTCCCGCCGGGCAACAAAGGGCCGTTGTGCGCTGCGGGAGCCGCTGTGTGCGGGATCCGAGGCGATTGGAGACCCGTCGGGCGGGGCGTGGGGACGCGGGGGAGCGGCACGGCTTCGTCCGGTTCGGACAGCAAATAAATCTTCAGAACACCTCGAAACACCTGAAATCCTGATAAATAGGAAGACGAGGGGGGGAAAAAAAAACCGGCCAAACGAACGCCGGGAGCCGTTCTGAGATCTCTTCCAGCCCTCTCGCCAACGCCGCCCCTGAGTCCACCTGCGAACAGGGGACGGGGGCAGGAGGTGGGAGGACACCTGGAGAGCCTCGAGGGCGGCCGCCTCTTCCCCTTCCCCTCCGCACAGGGGACGATGAGGCCGCATAAGGCGGGCGCCGGCGCTGGGCCGAGTGCCCCCTTCGTCCCGATCCAAGGGCTCCTCCGAAGCCGTCTCTGGAGGCCCCCGCCCGGCCCCGGGCCTCTCACCGCCCGAGAGCTCACCTGCTCGGGGCGGGCGGTACGTCAGCAAAGAGTGAGGGAAAACGCTGATAACAATAAAAGAGTGGGGCGGCAGCCACCGCCGGTGTGTGCGAGGACTGAGACCCCGGCGGAGGGGATGGAGGGGTCATTGGGGAAGCAAAAGCTGAACGCTGCGGAAGCTCCGCGGGGCTGAAAAGAAAACGAAATAGGGCAGAAAACGAAAAAACCGAGAAAGAAAGGGAGGAAAATATCGCTTAGCGCTCCGGATTGTCCTGAATTACGGTCAATACCCGATGTAGGGCTCTCAGCTCTGCCTTTGCTGTTCTAACGTAGCGACCAAAGAGTCAGAGGTCTCTGCAAGCCTTTGTTCGGGAGAGGGACCCGCTTGCTCCTAAGGGTTCATCATCGTTACCTACAGCACGGGGGCAGCTCCAGCTCCCGACACGGTGCCGGGGCGCCGTAGACCGGCTGAGGCACGGGAACAATAGTGGGGGACGGGGCATTTTGCTGCTTCGCGCCCAGGAAGGCAGGAAAGCAACGAGAGAGGAAGAGGTCCCGGTAAAATGGAGGGAAAGCGGTGGCTGTTTTACGGTCCGAGTTTATAATCGGATTTTTTTTTTTTCTATCCTGATAGAAAGCAGATAAATTTATGAAGGGAGAGCTAAGAGAATAATTACAGGGTGAAGGCAGTTAAATTTTATTTCGAGTCCCAAAGGCAAAACCTGACATTTTATTGCAAACATCTGGAAGGCTTAGGAGAGTGGCATGGTGTTTGTTTAAACACTCATTGAGAGCTTCGTCCCGTAAAGCACAAACAAAGCCCATTGAAAAACACCCGGACCGTAAACGTCGTGCGGCTCTTCGCTTCTCCGAGCCCGAAAAGAGCGGGGGGGAGCCGAAGGGGGCAACGAATGGGCGCCGCAGTAGGGACGTAATTAGGAATTAGTTCTCCATACGCAGCGATACCGTCCGTGCGGACCATAAAACAGACCGCTGCCGTGCTTCGCTCGCAGCCTCAGCCCCGCTCGTGGCTCGAAGCGCCCCAAAGCCGCTTCCGAGGGCACCGCCTCGGCAGCTCCGCTGCGCTCTGAAGGCGGTCGATGTACTGAAGCGCAGCACACCCCGCGCCCCCGTTATCGGGCAGCCCTCAGCCCACGCTCGTTTTAACATTGTTTTCAATTAGCAACGGGGAAAAAAAAAGAGCTCTCCGCGCTCGATGTGGCTGCGGGACCCTCAGACCCGGCGTTGCTGGCTGCGCTCAGCCCCGCGAGCATCACATCTGCGCAGCGCTCCGCCGCTGCCGCCACCCCCGTATCTCCCCTTTGCAAACATTCCCATCCGCAAACAAATATTTTCAGGCGACGGGGAGGAGAGGGAGTGAATGATTTCTTGCTTCATCTCCGGGCCCGGCCCTGAGACCCCCGCTCCCGCCCGCTCGATTCCAGAGAGCGGTTTCCCGGATTTAACGGAGGTTGAGGCCGAAGGGCCGGCGGAGGGGCTGCTCCCCCCGGGGTCCCTCAGAGTGGGAGCGGTGCTGGGCGCTGCCCTCGCTCCCGGCCCTCCCGGTGCGGTGCGGGGCTCTGCCCCTCGGCCGCGGACTGAGAAGGGGTCGGGGCTGCTGGAAAAGCTCGGTGCGAAAAACCACGCTGAGACCCGGGAAAATCTATCTCGGTGTTCATGCATCGCCCCCCAAATTTCGTTGCAGTCGCGCTGCCTTTCCAACACCATTTCCTCCCGCTAAAACGCTGTAAATAATTCTCTGTTTTCTTGGGCTCTCTTTCTAAACTCTCCCTTCCAGCTCCTTTAGAAGCCCTCTTCGCTCTCCGTCTCCTCTCGGAAATGAGGGAGCGGGTTCTGGTCGGGAGCACCGCTCCTCTCCACGGCCCCGGGGCCGGCGGTGTCCTTCACGGCCCTCACTCCGTCCCGGCCCCGGTGCCGGCGCTGAGCCGCGGCCCCCTGCGAGCGCTCCCTCCGAGCGCGCCGCTCTCCCCCCCGCTTTCCCCCTCTCCCCCGGGATCCGGAACGCGACCTCCCTCCCCGCGGGTTGGGGCACTCCCGGCCGGGCGCGACCCGTCAGAGGCGATGCCCCAGAGGGGAGGGGAGGGGAAAGGAGCGGCGGGGGGTGCGGGGCGGGCGGCGGGGCCGCACAAAACCCGCTCCTCGGCCTACATAGCGGCACTCCGCTTCGCCGGCGTTTCCCGGGGATATCGGTCCTTTCTCGCCTTTCTGCCCGAATCCCCCTTCCCCCACTCGAAGCCAGGAGGACCCCGCTTCGGATCGGGCAGACGTGGCCGAGCTGTTCCGCGTACCCCCAATAGCGGCACCGCGGCAGCGTCGCCAGCCGTCCCCACCCCTCGTCCCCACGGCGCTCCGACCCCAAACACCGCTCCCCGCCATCCGCCGCCCAAAGCGGCTCCATCCACAGTAAACCAAACTCATCCTATAGAATTATTTATTGTTTATCCCGAGCCTCCCCTCGATCCTCGGAAACGGTGTAACTCCCTCTACTTCTTCCCCAAACGGGGTTTCGCTCGATCGCACGGATCCCCGCTCTCCGATCATAGAGCTGCCTCTCCCTCTCGGAGTTCGGCCCCGATTTCCTTTACCCTACGGGCTCGAAGGGTTTGGGGCAGAGCAGGCAGAGCGGCCTATGCCATCTCTACCGCTGCCGTGAGCCGTGCCTGGAGGGTTCGTTCGCTCAACGGCTGAAGTGACAGAAATAAATAAATAAATAAATAAGAATAAAATACAACGAGCCAAAATTCAATTCGATTCAATTAAATAACCCCCCCCCCAAAAAAAAAATAGAACGATAAAATAAAGTAATAAAATAACATCTCCGTGCATCGTTGTAAGTTTCACTTCGAAACGACAGTGAAGTCCCCACCGCCAACCCCATTGCCGACCCCACGGCACACGGCGTGGACGACGGCTTGAGCAGCACTCTCCGGTCCGCCACCCCCAGATTTGAAGGCCTCTTTCGAGCGCTTCGCGTTGTTTATGTCTTAATTTTCGGGGGCTTCGTTCCCGAGCCCGCGGGCAGCGCGGAGCGGGAGTGCCACCGCCGCCACCTCCCCGCACTCAGAGCGCGGCGCTCCGCGAAGGGTTAACTCCCCGCCCGGTGCTCGGGGGCCGCGGACGGCCAAAATTCCTCGTCCCGAAGCCCGGCTCTCCTTCTTTCCCCATTGGTCCACAGCTTTTGGGTCTCTCCCGATCCCTCTTTCCCATTGGCCAACGATATATATATTTTCACTCTTTTTTTTTTCCTCCCCCCCTTGACAGGCGCACGCAGCCTGCCTAACTCCGGGAGAAAAAAAAAAAAAAGAAAAAAAAAAAAGAAAAAAAAAAAATCCCAGAAGTTTGGATCAATCAGAGACAGACAGAAGGGAAAGGGGAGAAGGCAAAAAAAAAAAAAAAAAAAAAAAAAAAAAAAAAAGATGAAACCCGGCCCGCGGCCCCTGTGAGCACAGCACAGCTCCCGCTCTGCCCGCGGAGCACCGCAGCCCCATGTAGGACGGGGCTGCGCCGCTGGTGCTGGAGCCGCGGGGCCGTCCGCCCAAGGCCGGGCCGGGGGGAAGATGAGCGAGAGGCGGAGGTCGGCGGTGGCCCTCAGCTCCCGGGCGCACGCATTCTCGGTCGAAGCCTTGATTGGGACGAATAAAAAGAGGAAACTGCGGGACTGGGAGGACAAGGGGCTGGATTTGTCCATGGAAAGCCTCAGCCCCAATGGCCAGCTGGGCGACGGCGAGGACCCGACGCAATGCCTGGACCTCAACCCCGGTCAGTGCCGCTCCGCTCTCCGGCAGCCGCTGCGGGAAACTCTCGGAGTTGGGACGGGGGGGTCGGAGGTGGTGGGGGGGGAGGAGGGGAGGCGTCGTACGGAGTTTTCTCGGATTTGTGTTATTTTTCTTCTTAGTATTTTCGGTTTACGGTGACTTTTCCTCAGCTCTTTCCCGCTTTCCCTCCCGGTCCTAAATCTCTCTCGGACTCCGAGCGCCTCCCGCTTCCTCTTTCCCCCTCTCCCCCCCAGCTCCGCGCTCTGTGCTGATCGCGGTGGGACACGCACGCCGCATCGCCCGGGTCCCCCGCCACCGCGGGGCTTCGGGGTGCACGAACGTCGCGCCACCGCTGTGTCTGCCCCGTGGGCACCGAGAGGGGCGCCGGGCACGGGAGGAGAGCCCCCGGAGCAGCGCCGTGCCCGGCTCGGGACCCGCAGGAGCCGGGAGGGAGCCGGGGGCGGCGGGATGGGGGAAACGGGGCTGCGGGGTGCTTGGGGACGGAGAGCACGGGGCTCCGCTCCCGTCTCTTATAATCGATTATTATTACTATTAATGTGACCATGATTCTTTACTGCAGTTATTATTATACGCTACTGTGATTGTTATGGTGATTACGATACACTACTGTTATAATACACTGCTATCATTACACGTACTATTTTATTTGAAAGGCAGCCGGTAGCCCGGAGCGCTCCCCCGGCTCCAACGAAGCCATGGGGCTCCTCTCGTCCCTCTCCCCCTCTGCCACATCTCTCCGGTCCTCCAACTCAGCCGCGGAGCTGCGGGTGGGTGCGCGCCGCCTCTGCGCGCCGCCGAACGGGACGGGGCCACGTCGCTGCCCCTGAAGGGTTCGGACTCGGAGCGAGGTCGCTCTCGGTAATTACTCTTCCTTCAGTACTGGGTGCTGGAGGGGAGAAGGCCGAAGGATGTCTGCTGCCACCACGTAGGAGAAAGGATAGGAGATTCCTCCCCGCTCCCAGGCCGCTCCGTCACACCTAAATCCCTTTCTAACATATATATATATATTCACGTACCGCAATATACATATATTGCACAGTATATATTGCAATTTATATATTGCACTGTATACGTTGCAAAATATACGCATTTGGAGATTTTACTGTGTCAGCCGCCGAAAAGCTGCCGTGAAGAACTTAAGAGATGGAGGGAGAAAAACGAACCGACGAATCACCGAACGATTAACTGAAAGAAATCTATAGTAAAAGCTCTGCCGGGTGGTTCCGGAGGGAGCGAGGCCCGGAGCTGCGCAGTCCCCGCCGCTGCGCTCCCGTTGCGCGGTGCTACGGGCGCCGTCCCGGAGAGACGGAGTGCAGCGGCCGCCCGGCACCGCCCGCCCGGCGGCAGCGAACAGAGGAAAATAGAAGGGAAAAAAAAAAAAAAAAAAGGAAAAGGAAAAAAAAAAAAAAAGGAAAAAAAAAAAAAAAGAAAAAAGATAGGAGAGAAATCGCGGCTTTAAGGGTATTCCTCTTTCAAAATAACAAATACGGGAAGGAAGAGCCAGAAATCTGCTTTGCCAAGGGAGAGAAGATGCGCGCATCGGTCTTTCTTAGGACCGTTTCTCACTAATTTCCGGCTTCTATACGATGCGTTTGTGTTGGTCTGGAAGTTTAATTTGCCCTTTTCTCCACGAATTCGAGCGAACAAAAACCCCCCCAAAACCCAACACTCCTGCGCGCCGGGCGGGCGGCTGACAGAACGGCTGCAAAGCGCCCGGGGCCTGGCGAACCGCTGTGGTGTTTTTCATAAAGCGAAGGAAATCAGGAACAGTTCGGGAAAGCATTCCGGGTAGGCTGATGGACTTTAAACGAAGTCCCGGCTGCAATTTGCGCGCTCACTTCATTAAAGCCAAATCCCGCGCAGCGCACCTCTGCTGCCGGCTGGAAATTGGTTCGCGGCCGCGTAATGGCCCCCACATTCCGGCTTTATAAGGCCCCATTAAGAACAAACTTTACACCTCGAGAGTTTAAACGTCGCCAAATCTCTGGCGATATACCAAAAATCGGAGGAGGGAGTTTTTATAGCGTCCCAAAACCTTCCCGGTTCCAAATCGCCGCTTTGAATGGCGTAGGAAACAGCGCGGCTATAGCGCTTGTGCCGGAGGCGGATCGGTGCGGGCCCCGCACGTCGCACTGAACGCCGCAAAAACGCGCACCGATTCGGGGCGGCAGAGAGCGAACGGGCCCCGATTTATCGAACTCTTCGCAAAAATTCACTCCGAGCCCGCGGGGCTTCGTCCGCCCCAGGGAACGGAGTGCCGCCCGACGGAGGGAGACGAAGGTTCCGTTCTTCCTCCTCGCCTCCCCTCTTTGGGGATGTCCCCTTTCTCGCTGCCATATCCAGAGCGGATTTCCTCCCGGTCTCCGCGCTCCCGTACCGTGAGAAAAATGAGCTTCTTCCGCCGTGCCGCAGCGCCGGGGACCGCGTTTTGCGTGGGGAGCCTCGACAGCCTCCCACGGCCTCCGCGTCGCGCCGGGTGGAGCCGCGCTTTGGGCGATGCGGGGCCGTGGGCGGCGGCGGCGGCTTCTCTTAGCGCTGCCCCAACACCACGCGGGGCACTGCGGGGCGGGAGCCCCCACGGTGCGGGGCCGAGAGCCCCCGCTGCGTGTCGCGGGGCCCGGGCGGTGCCGCGTCTCTGATTCACTCCCGGCCGAGGGGGGATTTCGGCCCGGCTGACGGCCGACCGCCGGCTCTGGGGAAAGTTCCGATGGGACTTTGGGGTTTCCCCTCCGATACGCGGCCGCTCCACACGGGCGGACCCGCAGGAGCTCCGGGGTCAGAGCGAAAGAGTGCGGTTGGAAATGCGTTCAGTGCATTTCGGTGCCCGTGGCGTCCGCAGAGACAGAAAGGCGTCAGCGCGTTCCTAAGCGAATTCCGCCACTGCAGCCGTCGGATCGCGCATCCTCATCTCGCGTAAAAAAATAAAAAATAGATAATAATAATAATAATAATAAACGAACACGTTGGTTACAGTAAACCCCACCAACCAACCAAGCAGCCCCCCCAAAAATCCACATTTTCGAGGGCGTGATTTTTGCCCACCCGCGAAGACGTAGCGTTGCCAGTTACTTTCCGCCCGCTGCGCCGCCCGAAGCGGTATTGAGCGATAGGAGAGCCGAGCGCGGCACATCAGGAGCGCGCACCGAGCGTGGGGGCCGCACCGATGAGGGGCCGGAGCTCCCCGCCCGCTTCAGGGGCGAACGAGCTCCCAGAGCACGAAAAACGCGATTAATTTTATTGTTGGTTGGTTGTTTCGATGTACACATCTGTTTCTGGCTGCTCATCCCGGCGCATCTCCGTTTCTGACCGTGCCCGCGGGGTGACTCCGCTTCTCGCTCTGACTGCTGTTGGAGCGGTGCGGGCGTGGGGCTCCGGGGGGCTTTCTGTCCTCTGCCTGTGTTGGGCAGAAGCGGAGCGCAGAGGCCCGGGCCCCGCTGCTGAGCAGCGCCCCGGCACCGCCAGCTGTGAGTCGAGGGACGCCGGCTTTGCGCTCGGCAGAACCCCCCGGGTCCGGCACCGACTTTCCCGTCTCACTTCTAAGCGGGGCTGCGGGAGTTCCTCCCTCCCACCTGCTGCACCCTCCCGACTAGGGGACACCGAGGCCACCCCCCCGGCATCCCACCCCACTGCGACCCCGTACATCCCACGCGCGGCGATGCGAAGCCGGGGGGCCGTAGCGGGGCCGGGATCCCGGAGCCAGAAGGAGCTCTGCGCGGCGTGCGCGGGGCTGAGCGGTGCGGTCCCGCCGCCCCCGCGGGGATGCGGAGCCCGCAGTGCGTTACGGGTGCGAACCAAGAGGAGACGCACCAAACCACGTCCTCCTTTCAAATGTATTTTAAACCGTCACCATTATCATTATCATGTGTTTTTTTTTTTTTTTTTTAATGTAGTTTAGTTCCATCCGCGGGGAAAGCTGTTAGATCAATCGACGTTTCTTGTCTTAAACAAGAACTGTGGGAGAATCCAGAGAGCTTCTGTTATCGGCACAGGTCTGTGATTCCCTCCGCACCGTCCATCACCGCTCCCTCCTCCCGCTCGGGACCGAGAGCCTGTATCGAGTAGCGGCCCCTCCTCGGGCAGCAGCGTCCCCCTTCAGCCCTGTCTGCCTCCTACGGAAACGGATGCTTTCTTTCAGACTGAAAAGACGAAAAACCTCTTCCCAGAGTGCAGGAAAGAGCGTTTGCACCGTTTCACAGCACGGCAGTACCGCTTTGGTCACCTCTGGTCAGAGATCGGCGCCCCGTCCCTGCAGCTCACCTCCCGTATGGCTCTGCTTCCACTTTCGTGGTTTCAAGCTTCGAAGAACGCTGTTATGTTGTTCACATATGTGCGTATATATACACACACACATGCGGTGTTCTGCTCTAGATTACAGCTTAGCGTAGTTTAAAAACGCACTAAAATCAGTGTGAGAGCGCTCGGAACGTTCCCGGGTGCATTGCAAGCGGCTCGTACGGCAGCTACATCAGTCCCCGCTGCAAGCAAGATCTGTTCACATGCGGTTTCAGTCGCCCTGAGCGCTCACACTGAGATCCGTAGTTTGCACTGCTGACATAAAGCAAGGCTCAGTGGAAGAGGCTTCGGTTTTCTAACCCTGAGCACGTTCCAGAGATCGATAGAGATGCCCGGAGGGGCTGTGCCCTCTGAGAGAACAGCAGGACTCATTGCCAGCTCTCGGCTCCCCGACGCCTCCCCGGGCATTGGCGAGGAATGGCGAGTCCCGACCTCTGCAGCGCGGCGGTGCGCGGGCGGCGGACCGCCATCTGTGCGTCCGATGTCCGCCCGTCGGCAGGAGCGGCGCTGGGCGCTGCGGCGCGGTGTCCCGAGCGGCGACGCTGAGATTTTTTTCCCTTTTACTTTTCTTCCTCTCTTCTTCTTTTTTCTTTACATTTTCCTATCTTTTTTTTCTTTCCTTTATTTTCATTTCCCTTTTTTTCCTTCCCTCCCCCCCCCCCCCCCCCCCCCCCTTTTTTTTTCCTCCATCAAAACGATGGCTCCATCACCACTTAAACCTTCGCTCCATCACCATTTGAAGCAGGTTACGACTCCGTCCTTTCTGCTTGCTGGGCACCTGTTGTCGCAAAACACAAAGCCGTATCTTCCCCGTGGCACGCTCCGTTGAGGAGGGCTAAGGGCAAATAAAGGGGTGTTCTGGTAATGAAAGTCACTCTGGGAAGCGGTTAAGAAATTTTAACACTGATAGGAAACACAGCGCCCGTTCCAGTTCCAGCAACGATATTTGCGCCATTGGCATCCTTTAACTGCGCATTCTGCACGATCAGACAGCAGTGAATTAGTAAATCAATACGAGAAGCGACAAAAGCATTCGTTGCAATATTCCCATTTGCAAGGGGGTGACAAGGAGTCGCTCCTTGTTTGTTGTATATGTGTGAGTGCAACACCGCAGCTCGGCTGGAGAGGGGGGGGATGGAGGGGTGTGGCGGCCCCAGTCAGCGCTCACAGCACCAGGGGAACCCCGGCTGGGGGATGCCCTGCCTGCACCCAAACCAGTGGGGGATCTTTCGTGGGGAGGCTGAGCCAAAAAAGCGAAGGTGTTGAGGAGGGGTTCGGGTTTGGTTGAATCGAAGCTCCTTTCTCCTCCGCTCCCTTTTATTTTCTTTTTCTCATTCTCTTTTACTTTTTTCTCCTTTTTCTTTATTAATTCTTTTGTTAATTAATTTTATTTAAAAGAGATTTTGGCCAACCTTGGAATACTTATTTTTGTGTCATCGGAATGCTTCTCGTTTTTAAGTCACACAACCATTTTTTAAATTATTTCCAAGACTTTCTGTCTAAGTTAATTAAATGTAATTTTAATTGGGAAATGCATTTTCAATTAAAAAAAAGAGAGAGAAAGATTTTGATTTTGATCATGATGAAATCAAGTATTTGAGCTTTTAAAAGAACCTACCCGTTCATTTTTCTCCTTCTAACAAAGTGATTTCCCAAATCCGACATCACCGATTTTTCCTCTCTCCGAAGACATTTTCTCTTTGTCAGTTCATTGTATTTGAAACGAAACAAAACAAAAACACCAAAGAAAATACTGTCACAAGGGATGGTTTCACTACAGCGTACCCACACCGGCTCATTCTTAAGAATTCTTCCTCTGTGAGGGAGCACAGGAGATCGTCGAATATTGTTGAATGGGCGTTTTTGGTGATGTCCACAGATACGATTCTTAGGAAAGGAATTTGTGAAGAAATTGTTGACAAACCGATGTACAGTTTCTCGAGATCACGTAAGTGGCTGGTTCAGAATGGACACAAACGGTATTAATAATCAGCACATAGACAGAAATCAGCACGGCAGAAGTTGTTTGAGTATCACTTGCTGAGTGCATACGGAACAATTATGAATGGCTTACGGTGCTGTGGCTTCCCCTGATGTCTGGGTGTGCTCTTGGCTGGCGTGAACGCTTTCCTCATGACCGTTGAACGAACAAAACCAACTGTCTGCCTTTTGGAGCTTTGGGAAATAAAGAGCCGTCCGAGCAGAAATCTGCCCCCAGACTGACGGGAGAACTGAAGACACCAGAGGGCCTTTGTTTTAAATGAGAGCGGAGAGCACAGAAGACTTCTTAAGAAGATACATCAGCTAACAGCAGCATTCCTAATCAAGGTATTGAAAGTGCTGACTGTCTGTGTGGATGCTTCCGGGCAGATAATAATTCCAATCGGATATATGGTAATATTTAGCAATATGTGGTACACCGTACAAAGAGGGCAGGGAGTCTCTGAAAGTTCTGTAGGTTTGAATCTGCTGAGGAAGAAGGGACCTTGAGAAGAGATGGAGAGATTCAGAGATGGGCTTTTTCACTTAGACTGCCCTCAGTCCCACTCAGATGATCCTTTACATGAAACGATTCATTGTGCATAGTTGTTACTGTTCTATTCTGCTTTCAGTGAAGAAGTTATCTCAGTGCCGCAGATGCACTTTGCACTTGTGAGAGGCAAAGGTAGTTTTAATGCACTTTAAGCACTTTTTCTTACCGGGATGAAAAGGCAGAGGAGGAGACCTGTTGAGTATTCCCTTGTACCCACTCAGACCTCGATGGAAACGCTCCTACCAACTTTCTAAAAAGCAGGCTTCAGCTCTGAAATCGTATGGATTCTGCTGCTGCCCTAACTTATAGCACAACGCCTTTCGACAATTGGGATGGGCAATCCTAAACTTTCAGCTGACATCTCCTTTTGCAAACATGTGAATTGCACAAATCAGACCCTTGCTTGCTTCCTGCTCTTTGCTGTGCAGTGCTCACACTGGGGCTGTCAGAACAGCGGCTGTTGTGTTTCCTCAGCTTCTTTTGGTCTACTGGAGCTCTGGGTCTGTCTGGAGGAATAAGTAATCATGACCAAGAGGGTAACACCGGGATGACCATTTTTATGCTATGAGAGGACCGTGCTTTCCTTTTGTCTTCAGTTCTTCTGCAAATGTATGGTAGTATGAAAACCGTTGTGTTGGGTCAGATAAGGGTTCGGCATTATGCCCGGCCTTGCGGTGTCTGAGCACTCCTGCCTTTGAGTTGTGTAAAGCAGCATGGCAGCTGCCATACAAGGCAACAGGGCTGCTTTTTTTAAACTGAGAAGTTGTCCTTTTGTTTCTTATTCCGGAGGGATGGAGAAAATCAGGAAAAATGTAGAGTGCAGCACATGGCTGCGGTGCCTAATGATTTTTATTTCACTTCAGAATTTAAAAGATAAACAGAAGATCTATTATTGTAGGATTTGGGTGTTTCCTGTGCCAGGCTCCTTGGAGCAAGCACAAAAAGTCTTCATTTACCATCCGACAGCTCTAGCAAAGTCTGTTGGCGAGGCGGCCCCACTCCTTACTGCCATTGTCTGCACGCAGCCGTAATGCTGGGGTGCCGTTGTGCAGGTCCCTGCACTGCAAATCCAGCTTTGCCCTTGCAGCCCGCTCTGGTTGTTCTGTGCAGAGCAGTTCTGGTAACTGCGGGACTCAGGAAATTGTGCCGGGGGTGAGAGAAGGGAGGGTGGCCATGAAGATTGCCAGCAGTGTGCTGTTACAGGAATGGTCAATAATTGATAGCTCTTGTGAAAATAGGGTCATATAATGAAGCTTGAGGAAAAACTCCCCTCTTGCTCCTTGGAATGAAAGATCTGATTGTAGGGTGGCTGTTTATTAAGAGTGTTTCAAGATGGATTGCTCGAGTAATATTAAGGTGCTGAGCATCATTTACTCAGAGTAATGTGGGAATAATTGATTCTTTAAAAATCAATCAAAAAAGCAGTTCAGCCCCCAGAAGGAATGGAAAATGTTTGGGACATTTGCTGCCTTTTTCCTTTTGCACTGTGGGACAAAGAATGCCATTGGGCAACTGCTGCAGTAGCTCCATTCTGACGCTGAGGTTCCCCTTTGCATGACTCTTGTGGGGATGAAATGCTTATGAAACTGGGGAGAGAGGATCCAAAAGGGGCAAAGGAGTAGAAAACTAGGTACAAAAGGGGAGCTCTTTTGAGAAGGAACAAAAGAAACAAGACAGGAAAGGTCAGAGGAGGAAGGAAGTGTTCAACATTTTGTTTCCTACCCCAATGGCTGGTTGTGGCGTGAAGAGAATTTAGAGACTATTTTCAGACTTACCCCCTGCATCTGGGATGCCTCATGTTGTGTTCCCCCCAAAATAATGAATGGCATGGCTTCTTGAGATGCAAAATACTGTTACAGTGAATAGGGTTATAGGGTTTATGGGTTTAGGGTTATAGGGTTTATGAAAGCAGTAGGTTGTACCGGACAAATGCATAATCACTTAGTATGGCACAGATATGTGAGGGCCCTGAGAAAAAAGGGAAAACCTCTCATAGAAAAGCTTTTGGAAACCCACCAACCAACCAACCAACAAGGTTTCTTCCCATGGTTTTTGTTCTCCATGTTTTGATGAAAAAAATCAATAATCACAGGATAAATGTTTAGATGAAATCTTCTCACTTACAGTGAACTCCATAGAAATATTTTTTTTTCTTAGGAAAACATTTTGAATCCTACTCACCACTTTTATTCAGAGCTTCAGCCTTTTTATAATCCATAGAAGTTGCATGTGGATTTTTTTTTTAGGTCTATGCTATTATGCAGTTGTATTGCTTGTATAATACTGATTTCCTTTGTGTATAAAAATCTGATCTTTCTGTTCCTTACATTATTCATATTTAAATTATTTATAAACAGAAGCTTTTTTATGTGCCCCACGGAGCACGTCAGCCGTTATTGCAGTGGGTGTAGTTTCTTATTATATAGGTATACCTAGAGGCATTTTCTGATTGCTAATTAAATTATGCGTAGCGTGTTTCATATCGTTAAGGAAGTAATTAAAGTTTACTTACGGTAATCAGCTACTCCAGAAAACTCAGTCTCTCCTTCTGCTCCCAATTTCTACTCGTGATTGTGTGTATTTCTGTGTCTTTGCTGGGGCTGGGGACCGAAGGGGGAGGAAGACAGGATTTTTGCACAGCAGCAAAACATCTTGGAAGTGCTGTTCCTTCATGCAGACTGGTGAGAGTCAGTGATCTAAAAGAAGAATTATGAATACAATAATGATTTCTTGCGACAATGGTTTGTAGCTGCCTTTTTGCTCGTGAACCGACCCTTAATCATTTTGCCTATGAAAATTCACACTCGCTGATTATTCATGAAAGCGTGTGGCGATCCTGAGCTGGGATCCACATGGCTATATCTCAGACGGTTGCTATTCACTGCAACACAGTGATGCTTGTTGTACAGACACATGGGGAGAAAAACATTATTACCATAGTCATCCAATAAACTGTATGCTAGCTAATTTGCTTTATTTTTCCTGAAAAATACAGATGTGGCTTTTTTAGATTGCTTTTTTTCCCCCTATTTTCCACTTCTCCTTTGCTTTACTCCAGATTCATAATATTTTTCTGAGTCTCAGTCATGACATCAATCATGTTTTCTCCTGCAAATCAGGATGCTCATCCCCCTTTATTTGTGAAGTGAGAGGCGATTCGTTGTTAGCAGTTAGGATGTTACATGTGCTTACTTACACTAGCGGATCCATATTACTTATGCTAGCGGCTCTTTGGATCAGCTCCCTTTTTTGTTTTGTTTGCATTAACATTACTGCAGAGAGCCAATCCACGATGAGGGCTCTGGGGCAAACTGCAGTTGTAGAAAGAGTAATGTTTTGGAGGTGTTGCTGGTTAGTCACCTTCCTTTAATAATGCAGCATTTCCGCCAGCCATTTACACTGCGGTTGGATACATTCATTCCCATATATATACTGAGATGTGCACTTCATTAAGTGAAATAGAATTTGCTGTGTTGAGCACAGAGATGAAATGCCTCTAACTCTTCCCTGCTGTCTTCGCGATGAGGGGAATAGAGACTTCAACCACAGTTTGTCATTATTCTACTTGAGGGGTGAATTTGGCATCATTTAATACCAAAGTGACCCCTGATGATACTGGGACAGGAACTCAGAATCCACAGTACAGGGAAAACCCAAAGTGAAGAATGAAGAAATAACAAATTCGTGAAGCAGAATAGAGGTCTTGCATCGGTTCAGCGCACAGTGAATCACAGGCTAAATCTCCATTTTATAAAGGTATATTTTGTGAACTAAATCAGAAAATTCCCTAGATGCAGTTCCCCTTCCTCTGCCTAGGATGCTGAGAGAGATATCCATACATTTTGCGTGTCTTGAACATAAGGGAACGGAGAGCAGTGATTTCTCATCTGCAGATGCAGAGAGCGATCTAAAACAAGGAGGCCACATCTGCAGAGTTCCGTTATTTCTTCCTCTTCAAGTTCCTCATTTGGTTAAAAGTAACTGAATTCCCAGCTCACGCTGCTGCCTCGGAGGGCTTCCCGGTTTGGTAAGGAATCAGCCATCGAGCCACTTATACACAGAGCTCCTGAAAGCACTTATCTATCAGTTTTTCTCTCTTCTAAAAGATTTTGACTAAGCTCAAACAGATAAAGTTATTTTTTATGGGGGCATCGCTTTTCGAAACCTATTTTAAATCTCCCCTTTCTCTCTTCATATCATGTCCTTGGACACCTATTTAGGGCCAAATTCAGCATGCAGCTGAGCAATCCAGCCATCATATCACTGCGTTTAAGCAGAGGCTGTGCAGTGGCCATGATTTTTTTCCAAATATCTACCCTCATCCATTTATACTGAACGCAGCTCTCTCTCTTTCTCTCTCTCTTTTTTTTTTCTTTTTGTTAAAACTGAGGATCTTTGCAGGGAGGAAATTCCTCCAGTTCAGTAAAAGTGACTGTCAAAGAGTGAACAGCAAAGCGTCTGCATTCAAATCCCATTTTGCTTGTTATATACTCTCCTCATGTTGTGTGCATGTGTAAGTCCCTCTATACAGACAGATTTATAGTATTGCATACTGGATGTATTATATTAATAATATTCTGAATATGTGTGTTTTTCTGGATAAGAGTGTAGTCTAATCTGGACTGACTAAAGTCCTGAATTTGAACATTTAACTTTTTTTAAGCATTTGAGAAATATCTGTCTTTTATGTTCCCGTTTAGCACTTACAGTTTGTTTAAGCAGTAACTGCTATCAGCATCATGTTTGGTGGCCAGAAATAGGGTAGTTCTGCTCTGGTGAAGAAAGCAACTTGCATTTTATTTATTTTTTTTCCAGCAGTGGCACTTGTTTTACCATGCAATTTAAGCACATATTTTTGTCTAGGGCAGCAGAGAATTGTCTTGTTTTTTAACGGGAGAAGCATCTCTTTATCCATCTATTTGCTCAATGTAGCTAGCAAGCAGCTGGAGTAAGGACTTGAGACATGAAAGTCACCCCGCTGCTGTCTTTGGTGGGAGCCACTCAACAACAGCGGCGTTCCCATGGATCCAGCAGATATATTCGTGGCAGCAGGGACTTCCCTCAAGGCAAAAGTGGGGGTGAAATCCTTCCTTAGGAGGACAATTCAAAAAATTCCCTGCGCTAAACAGAAGTGCAAAAACCTCTTTTTAATGAAAGACAGATTGCCATCGTTTGCCAGAGATTATCACTCTGCTAAACTGAAGCAGAGCAGCAGAAATTCCTGCATCATTTACATCCCGTGAACCAGGCAAGGGCAAAAGCTGGAGGGGAAATATTTAGCAGTATGGGAGCAAACAGCGGCGAAGAAGAAAAAAGCTGCACTTTCAGTTGCGGAGTCTCCCAGCAAAAGAAAATAATAGTTTAGGAAAAGCCATACCAAGCAAACCCTGGGCTGTGCCATACCGTAAATCCTTAAAGGGACACTCTCAACTCAAACATAAAAGAAGCTTGATCCGTTCCGAAATCTTCCAGCTCCAGCAGAGCTCCCTTTAAAAATGCTGGCTGGCATTTAAAAGTGTATCGAACTCCAATTCTTGTTCCTGGGATCTTTCCTGCTCCACTCTTTGTGTTTGCAAAGGTGGTTTCTGTTAGCCAGTTTCCTCCTTGCTATCTGAGGCGCCGATCCTGCCAAAACGTATTCCCGTCCTTCGCTGCCGTGAGTCTCCCATTGAAATCACTCCCAGCAGGAAAGGTGAGCTCACACCCGTGTGTGTGTAGGATCAGTGCCTGACTGTAGGGGAAATGGAAACTGCATAAAGTTCTGTCAGTGGCACAAAGTAAACAATAGAGGATGTAGGCTGAAATGTATTTCTTTCATACTTCAATTGCAGGAATTCTAGATGTGATGTGTAACCCTAGTAAGGGATAGACCCTTCAGAAAGGAATGTAATTTTTCATCTTATAAGTATGTAATTTTAAGCAGAACTGGCCATAGCGTAGATTGAGATTATTGTAGTTGTGAGGTGAGGAACCACACGCTTTCTTTTCATTCCATATTTTCAACATAAAAGCGTTGAGCCCTTCTGCTTCTTGCCATTAGACGTTAGCGGAACTTTGATTTTATTTCCCTTTGTGCATGATTTTATTTTGCATGTTTGGCAGTTCTGATGATGGAACTCAGGTTCATTCAGAAACCACCTGCCGTCATCTTTTATGGTGTCACTGCAAGACAGAATGTTAAGAAAAATGAAATTGTACCTCCCACATGTCCTTGTTCAGAAAAATTGTCCCTGGGAGCTGGAAAATACTTGTATATCAGATGCAATTTACGTGTTTACTTAAATCTAAGGTCTTACATTGCATTCAAAATGGAGATAAAAATGTTTATGTCATTTATATGCGGTAAAAAATGCCATCAAGATTTTAAGTATTATAGTGACATACATGACCATAATTCAAAATTCAGGTCTAGCATGCTAGTTTCAGCCTGTGCTAGAGCTGGTTGGGTGCAAACCCACTGTCACTGGACAGATCTGGGTACAGCTGCTGCAAGAAACTCCACTACACCCAGCATGATTAACAATAGGAATAGGGGGATGAGCCATTAGGTGAAAAATTATATTTGTTTCTGAGTATCAACCTGAGATAAAAGACGGGGAAAGGAGCTTTGCCATTACTTGACTTCTGGACTTCAGCCACAGGATGTTTATGAAGAAACAGCAATCTTTATGCCCTGCTCTTTCTTCTATTGCAGCAGTGCAGCTGATATGCAGAATATAGGCAAGGTGTTAGTATTTAGACCTTTTATAATATTTTTCTCAGTCTTGGCATGCCCTGCCTGGACAAACACAGAGCAAATAGCTAAATTTGGCTCTCAATTGTGCTCTAATTTGGGCCCCTTCTTTCGTACAGCCATTGATTTTTACAGAATTTGTCAAAACCGAACTTCTTTGCAACCTCTGTCCCTCTGTCAAACACAGTTGAAGCTGTCCAGTCAGTATGGAACTGTAGGTTCAAAACATTCAGTGCAAAGGGAAAATGAACCAAAGAAATATAAGCAAAATGTTTGGTATGTAGACGGACCTTCTCTCCCCTTACATTCTTCATCTGTGTTCAAAAGAGATGCTTTAGGCTGAAGGTATTGTATCTGCTTATGAAAGGAGAATAGGCAAATAATGTTCCACACAGCTTTGTCACAATTTCTTCAGTGCTGAGATCTCAGTGCCACACCAATTGCATAATGCCAGTGCACAGCTGGCAATAGGGTACCCAGTGATGAAGGATTATGCACTCTTTTGTTACTGACATATTTCTGCCAAATACAAAATTCCCTTTTCACAATAGTTGATCTTCTTTCACAATATTTGATGAGTAGAGAAATAGTTAAGAAGATGCGTTTTACCACAGTTAGCAAAAAAATTCACACTTGAAAATAAAAATGAAATGTCAGAACTCATCCCTCCCAGTTCAGGCTTTTCAGACACACATGGATGTCCATAGCACAGATTACTCTGTGCTGCTCAGGTTAGAGGACATTACACTTCCTGGAGGCAAGGGTGGAGGGATGTGGATATCAAACAGATGAATCACAAAAGATCCCAAGTTGGAAGGGATCCACAAGGGTCATCAAGTCCAACTCCCAGCTCCACACAGCACTACCCGAAATACAAACCCTATGTCTAAAAGCAACATCAAAACGTTCCCTAAACTTCAGCATCTTGGGGCCATGCCCACTGCCCTGGGGAGCCTGTTCCAGGGCTCCACCATCCTCTGGTGAAGAACCTTTTCCTAGCCCCCAGCCTGAACCTAATATCCAGTTTGAGCTTGGCTGCCACTAGCTTTCTGCTTCACCTTCTATCATCCTCAGGCCAAGATGTTTCAGAACCTGTTCATTTTGTTTCAGGCAGCATTTGAGTACTCAGTCACTGATAAATCAACGATAAGAAAACAGTGTTTGTGATTCATCATCCTAAACCCAAAGCATACCCATCTACGGCAAAATCAAGAATGCCATTCGAATGCAAAACTTAGTGCTTAATACTTGCTTTCATAAGTTCAGAGTATTAAACTGTACCATTAAAACACTCTGGAGTTTTAGGAAGAAGGTTTGAGTTGTCACAGATTCAAGTGATGTACTGTAACATTATCTGACAAAACCTTCAGGAATGTTTTCCTGGAGATGGATGTGTCTTCACTACTGCCCAGTCCTTTGGGATGCTTCAGAAGCCCCAACAACCCAGAGGGAAATGTTTCCCCTTATTTGGTAAATGCTAACATTTTTCTAATGAAAATTAATACAGAACAAACATTTTTTTATTCTTTTTTTCCCCAGTGATTTTCTATAAATAAATAGATCCCACGAGTGAAAATCTCCCTGGCAGAGAAACCCAGATTAAGAACGCATTTACCAGCTAAGACTAATTTAGACCCAGCATTAAGGGTTTAGTGTAGTTTGTTGGCTCCTGCATGGAGCGCTGGATGTGAATTTCACCAGAATATTTATAGATACAACATTCCTCCTTTGTATCACCATCTGCTCGCCACCTCTGTTTCTCTAGCTGAGCTTCAGGGTCTGTACCAATGTCAGCGGAAGCTTTAAAATCTGCCATTAAAATAGCAACAACAGCAGAGATCTGCTGTTAAAATAATAGCAACAACATCCCTCTGTGGGATGCTCAGGAACATGCGACTATGGACAGGACTGATCCAGCATTCCTTTTACTGCCCTGGGAGCTTTTTAGGAAAGAATAAAATAGAAGCCTGGGTTGGCTCCATTTGTGTACAGATAGCTGAAAATATGGAACTGCTTTCTCCCATTGTCCTTCTGGTTGAACACTGGGGAGAGAGTGGAACAATGCGTGGAAATGCCATGGAGAAAATGTAAAGAAATACTTAGCAGATGAATTCAGTATAAAATGAGCCCAAACCACTGATAATGTTAATTATAGTTTTTCATCGTTGTTGTTTTCTTTTCCTAATGACAATTCATGTGATTGCAATGGAGCTAGCTTCCGCACCTATTACAGTTAATAGTACCAGGGTTAAGTCTTTGCATTCAGTAGCAGTGGGATTGAACTTACAGATCACTGGCCAAACACTCTGGAAGCACAACTAAAGTTGAGAAATGTAAGAAAGGAGAATGTGAAGATGAAAGCAATAAATAAACATAAAATGTTTTGCCATCTTTTTCTTGGTTGTAAGGGAAAACCACTGTGGCAACAGTTTGGTTTAGTCCATGAGTTCTTTTTTCAAGGAATCTGGGTGGCCAATTATATAGATGGAGTTGAGAAATGTTTCTGGATAGCAGTTCAGCACAGGCAAGTGACTAATGTATTCCCATTGTGTTCTGCAACACAACTTCTTGGTGCATTTTAATGCATTTGATTAGCAGAACGTCAGAGATACTGTAATTCTTCACAAGGAAATAGGATCATGGTGGTTAGTAGGAAAGAAAAATATGACTACCGAAATCAGTAATATGTACCGAGAAGCTTTAATTTTCATATTTTGATTAAAAAAATAGTGTAAGACTACTTTAAGAAGACAATCTAAACCAGAGCTTAGTGAGGTCTTTTAAATGGAGAGAAACTAATGCCTTTAAAAATTACCTCTTTTTTTCCACAGAACAGTTTAGGATGGAGGAACTAAACTGGCCATAACAAAAGAGTAGGAAGGACAAAAATCCAAGATGGAAACCATCTCTAGTCGTAGCTCCTGTCTGGAAAAGTATGTGAATGCCTATTGGCTACAGATATCAAAGGTGCAACATCAATGGGACATGTGAGGTACCTAAATACCTCTGTGGACCTGGGCATTAGGATGGAGTGCCACATCTCCTGTTGAATAGTTTGCCCCTGTGTTATTTTGAATAAATGCTGCATTGATTCACGTTTGCAGCATTTCGTTTTTTTTGGTCTGGAAGGAAGCTCATGCTAATATTCTTAATGGCTGGCATCTGGGTGTGGAATAGGGTAAAGGATATTTTCTCTGGGGCAGAAAAGCCTGTGGCTTCCCAGCCTTAAAGTAAGAAACTCTATTATTTTACATGTTGAAATGGAAGGGTTTCTAAACTTGTTTCAACTATTTGATGAATAACTAGACAGAAAACTAACCCTGTCTTGTTGTACAGTCACTGGAAAGGATATTGCACACCACAGGAGGAAGAATAAGAACTAAATCTAGAGGACAAAGGCTGTTATCGAGTATTAGCTGTATGTCAATAACATGATGGTGTGGAAAATATTAGTGATAATTGATAACTGGTCATGACAAAACACTGACATTGTTATTGACGATGTTCAGTCACTAAAGCACTTAAGATCCTGGTCAGCTATTGCGCGGTGTAAGTAGACACTTGTGGTTTTCATGGCTTCCTAAGAACATATACCGAATCAAATTGCAAAGAGCTACACAAAATGGCATCATTTTAAACGAGGAATTGATTAATACTTTAACAATTGTTGTAATTGTTGTAAAGGAGTAGCGAGAATGCTGTCTTTATATGAAAGTCAGTTCCCTCTCCTATTGTGCAGGCTTTTTCACGTCACTCCCATTATGTATTTGTAGAGTACAGTTGGTGAAGTGGAATAGCAGGAGAAGGTGTGAATTGCTAGTGTTCCTACTGTAAGAGGAAGAAAGGCTGCTGCACTTTGTTTTAACCTTTACTATGAAAGTCTGTCAGCAACAATAACTGGAAATGAACAAGATACCAAAACAAGGGGGTAAAATAAGAGATCTCCATAAGATAAGGGAACCCAATTTATTATTTTTAATGACAGGCATATGGAAGAGACACTTCTACAACAGTAGTAACAAGAAACAGTCTACCATTTAATAACTGTAGAAGATATCATTTATTTTTATGGCAGGTCAAAAGCGCAATTCAAAAAACAGATGAAGTTTTGCTTTCATGAGCTCAGCAGGCCAAGTTCATACAGCACAATGTTGGCTGCAGTTGGGCAGTCTTTGAAGTCAGTTGTATCTGCCTTCACACTACTGGGCGCATGAAGCTTCAGAGTGCTGGGAAAAGAAATCTTTAAAAAATTACTGTGGAGAAAATGTAAGATGAAAAGGGAGTGAGGAAGTAGCACAAACGAAAACAAAGACAAAAACCACATTCTTGTGCCTATAGACTTACTCCAGTGACCTGAGTGCATTTTCACTTGTTGACATTATGAGATACTGACCCAGAAGGACAGAAGTATGGAAATAGCCGACTGGGCAGAACAGTAGCAAGATAGACATTATCTTTGTAAACTGAGATAAATTCCCTTTATTTTTTTTCAGTAAAAGCAAGAATTGCACAGTGCAAACTGTACAGATGAGGTCAGGCTGTACAGCATCTCTTCTGTGTGCCTATGTGTCTGTGTGCCTGTCAGTAATACTCAAGAGCTTGACACACGTCTTTGGGACTTGAAATGCACATTGCACATCTACTGTCTTTTAATTCCTTGCTCTATTAAGACAGTGAAGCATCTTTCCTACTCATCCTGGGGTTTTGCAGGGAAGAAAATTGGGATGAAATGCCAGAGACATTCTTTTGTCAAGGATGTGCATGCCTAGCTAGAAAGAAGTGCCCATCATTAAAACAGATTATTTGAGTACATCAACCCTGCTCCTTCTTGGTTATTCCTGGCTGTTTTAGATTACTTGCTGATAAGCTGGTTTGTTAATACCTCATCTCTGAAACCACAGCTTCCCCTCTTTGTTTCAAAATTCTCTGTCTTTACTTTTCCCTAGAAAATCCACCATGCTCATACTCTGAGACTGTCTTGCCTACAGCAACATTACTGCTGATAATTCTCTCCAGATGTTGTCTGACACATGACCATTAGGCCAGGCACTTCATAGGATATTTACCTTCCATTAAAGAAAAACAAAAGCAATAGCAAAGGCAGTTTTCTTTTTAGACAAATAAAACTCCGAGGCCCAAACAAGGCTGGAGCATGCAGATATTACAAATCAAAATATTCAAGCTTCGTGAGAGCATTAACATGATACAATTCACATAAGGTTAGGATTACTCCTAATAACAAACATAAAAAAATATAAATACAATAATTTATTTATTACATATATGTAATAACGTATACATGATATTATTCAGTAATGGCCAAGAAAGATGTCATGATGAGGGACTTGGACTCATTACCTGCTGAATTCCTATCTTTTGTGTAAGCAAAGAATAGAATATGTATGAACAACATCTTCTAACTTAATTGTAGAAAAATGACTTGCTGGTGTTCTCCGTCTCTCTTACAAAGATCTTCCAAAATTAGCAGGCTGCATCTTTAAGGAAGAAAAGATAGGTCTGGTTAAAGGAGCAGAATTGATATTTGGTCATTTCATACTTGGTCTTTTGGCAAGAAGGATATCCTCTCTTCCTTCTCTGCAAGGTGAACTCCATGTGAGTAGTCCAGAGGATATCAGTTCCTGCCATAGGGACTAGCCCGTTCAGAGGCATACAGAAAATTTGGGCCCCTGGCACCCCCCAGGATGACAGAAAAGAAGCTTGTTTCTGAAGAGGTTCTGCGCTGGAAAAGTTACCATTACAGAGTATATGTTGAATTGCTCCTGAGACAGATATTTCAATGCAAAACTGTATTTTATTTAGGTTTTCTTTGAGCAAATCACACACTGGAGAGGAAGACCCTATGTGTTCCCTTTCTCCCATTCTCTGTGCTGGTGTATCTACTTCTTCATTAAATTTACATATATTTAAAAAAAAATATTCCACTTTTTTTTCCTTGAGTTCATGTATGTCAATTACTCAGAAGGGCAAACGTGTCAGATAAGTGCTGTTAAATTATTATTTCTGATGGCTATGGCTGTTGAAGGGCTTTCTTACTTTGTTACCTCTTCATAAGATTGGACAGCATCTTCAGAAAAAGTTAATCTGAGTGGGTGACACTTATCACAATGCAAAAAGATCTATACCTTAGAACAAGTGAGGGGTTATTTATTTCTAACCAGGATGGTAAATTTGCAAAGGTGAAGGGAGAACATTTTTTTTTCCCTGCTTATTTTGCATATTAAGATAGGCTAAGTAAAGAAGTGACCAATTATTTTGTTCTTAATCTCTTTCTTATGCAGCAGTCATCTAAGAAATTTCCTCATGCTGTTCTCATTCTGCATCAATCTACAAATATGGCTTTGCCCACAAGTGAAAAACATCCTTCAGATGTGTTCCTTATTTCAGCTGAGCTGTGTAATAATATGCCGCACTTTTAGGCCTGTAAGGCTTCCCATTGTGGGAGGCCTTAACAGTATCGAGCTGTTGGGTTTTGGCTCTGTGTATTGCCAGATGGAATTCATGACAACAGCTTTTCAACTCTTTAAAGTGCTGTCTGGTACACACACAAGTGAGCAGTAAAACGGGAGAAGAATGTGAGGGAGGACATCCATTTTTCGTAAGGTTTTTAAGCCAATCTCAGAAATCTGTTCTTACTCAGTTTCTTTAAGCCCTTTTAAAAAAACCTATTTTATTTTAAATTTCATACATTGTTCTGGATTAGTATAGCAATGTGTTTCAAAAGACCTGAGCTATGCAGGTGTCTCACTGAGTCTTTAACAATTAGTCCTTTAGCATCTGAGGGGTTTTTTTGGGTGGGGGAAATGCAAAAACGCAAAAATTTTATCTTGACTTTTTTTTTTTTTTTTTTGAATAAAAGCTGAACTATATCTGCATATTTTAAACAGTTCTGCCTATGAGGCATCCCATGCAGTAAGCTTCACAGAGTTATCTCAGGTCCTGCCTCAGCCATCCTCCAGATGCTTCGCTTTTAGTAGCGGCCAGCCAAAGAAAACATGCGGCCAAAGCAGACAGCCATCAGCTTTTGGCAGGACACTGTCATCATCCAATTTATGAATAGACGAGCTGTAGGATGGACCATAAGTTCAAGTCCACAGTGTATCTTCAAATATCATACCTTTAATGCCATGATTATTAATTTCTATTCTATTTAACAAAACATACTTCTAAATCCAGAGATAGCATCTCCAATCAATACAATTTTTAAGCTTTGTTGTTATCTGGGTTTTAAACATTTATCTTTGTTTTCTAGAGGAGGTACTCTACTTTGCATGATCTAGATAAATAGTTTTAATAACACCACAGGGTTTGGACATAAATCCATCTGTTTCTGCTGCCTTGTTTGCATCCAGACTTTCAATAATGTCACTCCTACCCTTTAAGTGGGTTATCCAAGAATTCTGTATTTCTCATGTGGTTCTGTGGGAAATATGTCCCTAACACAACTTAAATCTTGTGGGGTTTCTGAGAGTTGACCTGTAATCAATAAACGTTTTGGTCTCTAATCACCCTCTGTCTCTTCTCAGCGTGTTACCAGATGTCCTTTGCCATTCCTTTTGAAGAGAATGCTATATTGTCTTTTTTTTTTTTTTTTTTTTTTGAAGCCTGTCCACAATCTTTCCCTTACATAACACTGTTTCTTAGTCACCTTTAGGTCGGCTCTGTTTTACAGGTTTGCAGGAAATCCAGCCTCTCCAATCCCTATAGACTTGTACATTTTTGAATTTTTTTAGAACCTTTCTGGTTATCTCAGACTAAAAGGGATTCATCAAACCCTTTTCTTCAACAATTCTTTTTTTTTTTTTAAAAAAAGAATTTCTGCTGGCAACTTTAATATTTATCACTGCATTATAAACATCCTCCAGATTTTTCTTTTATCAGTGCGCTTAATGTTTTCTTCTAGATAACTGACAAACTGTATATATTTACTTTGCTCAGGCTTATAAGTACAGTTCTATTCAGTTTAAATAAATATAATTTATTTTAAAATTGAATCTTTAAAACCTAGGAATAGATAATAAGAATATTGAGTGCCTACTTCCAGAGAGACTGAAGTAATATGATCTAACAAGTTTTCAGTTAGAAGAAACACATCACTGATGAGACAGGGCAACATGACTGACAATTGTAAGTGCATTTCTTGAGCTATGAGCTCACCACCTTACAAATATCATCAGGATCTTACAGGATGACTGGCTTTTTTATCCACAGGAAGAAAGGAAGAAAGAGAGAAAGAGAGAAAGAGAGAAGGAGAGAAGGAGAGAAAAGGAAGGAAAGAAGGAAGAAAAGGAGGAAAGGAAGGCTTGTCTCTAGGTGAAATGATATGGAGTACACATTCTTTAAAGTTACTATTTCCTAGGTCTTTGATCAGAATGCAGAATATATCTGCCATCTTCAAACACCATCCTAAAGGATGAAAAGAAGATATTTGACTAATAAAACTGCCACCTCTTTTCCTTTTTCATGGCCTGAGGAGCAATATATCTGTTCTCATATTGCACCTCAAGCAGCTTTCATCATTGATCTGTGAAGTAGGTTCTTGTAATTGAATAGCAGCAATTTCATTTTTTGTTTTATTTCTTATAAAATTCTTTTCCTGGTGGTGGCCATCCGTTTAACATTTAAAGACACCGTTTGAATTGGTTTATGTCTTCTGCAGGGTTTCTAGCTGTTACTTTTCTAACACACTTTAAGCATTATAACCACTCAGCTGAGCTGATGCTTTCATGACAAATTCAGTGCTACTTGTTCTCTTTAGAAGAAGCCCTCTCTTTATGGTAGAATAGATAACAGGTTTTCAGATGTCTTTTCAGACAACTCAGTATCTATGATTTACTTTCTTGCATCCTCTGTACTGTGTATCATTACCCTGACATTCACTTAGCTGAATCCTCATCAATCTGAATCTCTCCTGGCCATGGTCTCTGTCTTAGTATCCCTATTTCTACCCTCCCAGATCTCCAGGCATGTGTCCTGTGCCTCTTGGAGCCTTAGCACAATTGCAAGTTAGAATGAGAAGTTGTTATTTGTTCGCAGAAGGTAATGACCACACAAGCAAATGGTGCTCGCCAAAGAGAAAGCATTGGTGACAGGAGAACGTTGGTATTTTAAAAGCTCCACCAGTTTGGCCAGCACACAGACTGCTGTTCCTCCCGACGGCTTACACATCTTGCAGATGTTTGCCTGTGGATCTGTGGCCATATCAACAGATACAATGAAGGACATGGCTGAAAGCACTGCGTTTACCCAGACGGTGGTGGGCCCAAACCAAAATGGTGTCCGAGCATTGCCAGGAGGAGTGTGTCTGCTTGAGGTTTTATTTCCTGCAGATGGAAGGGGCCTCCACATCCGGGGTAACTTGGCAGCTCTGAAGGCCTTGGGTGTCCCCAGAGCTTTTGCTCTCTTTGAAAGTCAAGGCAAGGAAGGCACCCTGCCTCGCAGGAGAGATTTCTGCTGCCCAGACGGGGGAAGTGCTGGTTGTTATTAACTCTCCTGAAACTGGGAGCAGTTGTGAAAGCATGTTTGAAAGCAGGATATGCTCCATAGTGATATCCAGGGCTCGTAAGAGATTTTAAAGGAGCTTAAAGAGGAAATCAGACCTGATCAAGAGAGTTTGAGGACAGTAATTTAACAGGGGAACTCTGTATAGTTTGAGGGTGTTGCTTTCCTGTGCGTTGATTTCTCTGATTCTGAACTTAAAAAAAAAAAAAGAGCAGTAGGATATTAAAACCAGAGCTTCTGGAGTACAGTTTGGATGAAATCATGAAGTGGGAGAATGTGGTAAATTTGCCCATGCAAAGCCCACTGTAACTTTTGCTTAAAAAGTCACATCAAAGCCATAAACATTGCAAGATGTAAAGCCCAGCAAACATATAAAGAGAAAAACAGTTCTCTCTGGTCTTTCCATCTGGGTTTACAGAGAAAAGCATAGGATGAGCTTGAACAAAAAGTGCTCTGGAATGCAAACGGGAATAGCAAAGTAGTCAAACTCAGGACCTAATGCAGACATTACAATACTCTTGCAGGCTTTGCTGTAAATTTGCTGCTATGTCAATGTATTAAAGAATCATCTTTTGCGCAGGTTATGGTGAAAACATGCACTCCCATTAGAACCCCCATGTCAACAGAGATCCTCTGAAATCAAGCCACTGGGGGGGGGGATATGAAGGGCATTGTGGAAATTGGCCCATTTATGTCAGAAGAAAAGGAGCCTACTTGACTTCTTAAGGGTTTTTCAGCTTTATTTCTGGTTCAAACTCCTGCAGGCTTTGCAGCTCAGCCTATCTTGATAGAGTAGATAACTGCTGCCTTTTGCAGTGAAACTCAAAGAGAACTTTCATCTTTCTAATAATATTCTTTCACAACTGTGAGTTCTTCTTTCTCATGCAAATAAACACAAATAGTCTATGTACTTTAACACTGCACTTCAAAGTTTTTCCCCTAGCAGTATGGATATTCTGCACTGAATAGCATACTGATGGCTCCTAGTGGCCTTTGTAGTATTTTCTTGGTCTTATGCTATGAGCTGCAGTACTTTGCTGTTCTCTTTGTTACTCTCTTTGAATTAATGGATTGTGCTTTTCCTTTACGATGCAAAGTAATAGCCACCATTTATGTATTTCTTGTTGCAGAGTACTAGGGAAAATGCTGAAATTCTAGTTGATATCTCCTTTTAATGTTAGGAGGGATAAAGCATCACACAGTTTAGGTTGTGAAGTCCTGCTGAAGTTTTCAGTGCTATCCAAAGCCAACAGTTTCCTCATGGTTCAATGCTTTAATAAGCATTCAATGAGATCAGGGACTAAAAAAAAACCTATATATATATCTATATTTTTAAAATGAAATCATAAGGTTCTGAGATGTCTGTAGCTTCATGGTGTGGCATGAGGAATGGTCTTTGACCCTAACAGACTTCTCTTTCACATTTTTGTTAACCCATGGAGATCCATCCACCTTCTAATCATGAGATCACAGCAACCAAGATGCAGAGTTCTTAAGGACCAAAGAGACCATTAGGTGACCCCCACTATACCTTCCAGGTATCACAGACTGCATCTTCTTACTCAGTCACAACTTTTGTTTGGCTAAAGAATATCTACTAGAAAAGCACACAAATTAATCTGAAAACTTCAGAAATGGTGTGCTTCAGCCTAATCTTTGGCAGTTTGCTCTAAGAGCTACCACTTTGCCATTAGGAACACATGTCTTCTTTCCCTCTGAAAAGGGCTTTGCCTTCCTGCTTTGGTTCCTATCATTCCTTCCTCCAGGAAATTAAAGAATTCTCTTCTATTTCATGTTTTGTACTGCAATCATATTCCTGCATTGTAGTGAACTCACCCCGTCTTCCTTTAATACAAGAAGCAGGCATCTTCCTCTCTAACATCTTTTCTCCAGATTTGAAGTAATTTTGCTCTTTCTTTTCTCCACCTCATTCATTTTTAAAACATCTTTCAGAAAAGTTGTTCACAAGACTGCATACAGTATTTCAGAGGCAGTAACACTGTACTGCATTCAGTATTAAAAACACCTCTGCTTCCCTCTTACCCAGTTTAAACACCATTACTTGCTTTTGCTAGGGCAATGCATTGGGTGCCCGTGTTGTGTTTCTTGTCACCATAACCCCAAACTCTTTTCAGACACGCCACTGTTCCAAACACAATCTTCACTTGGTAGGTCTGGCTTTTATTCTTTTTTCCTAAACATGTAATTTTGCATTTGCCTGATTTAGCACACTCTCTTTGACAGGATTTATGTTCCAATGAACCACATGGTACATCTTTATTTATATCTTCGTTTCTCAGCCATTTTATGAATGGGACCCCTCTCCAGATTCTGCATTCTTCTGTCCAGAGGTGGTACCAAGCAGGCAGCCTATTCACTGAATACTGACAGTATTCTGGTCTTTAACATTCCCCTGCATTTCCAAGATACATTCAAGTCCATCACAGCAGACCAGAGATCTCTCCAGCCAAGTCATTTAGAATTGTTGTGCACAAGTGGTCTCAGCCTGCCAAGTTGAAAATACTTTTTCCTAGGGGACCGATCTGAATTTATCTAACATTCTCCTCTGTTACTAATAAAAATAAATGTTCTTCATCATTCTTAAATGATGCAGTCTTACTTCTGAGTCCCAGGCATAAGCAATTGTTATTTTGTATTTTATTAGTGTATCTGATCTCACATTGATCTTGCTAATTTGGCATCCTGTTTTATGGGCTATCAGCTAACGTTTATTGCTGTCTTCTGGTAAAGAATGTTATGTCTGTAAATTCCCTGATACATTTACACTTACTTAGTAATGCAGAGTTGCTTGCTGTTTTTGGCTAGTTCATCCTTGACTCATTCAGATCATTTAAAACTCCACCCAAAATCTCCTCCTTTACTCATTGCTTCCCTCATGCTATTAGTTCTTACGAGCAACCTACATTTTTCTTTGCAAATCCAAATCATTTTGGACCACTGGTACAAACACTTAAATACAAATACCCATGCACTTTCAACTTTCTTCCAGGTCACGTTTGAGAACCTGATTTGATCCTTAAACTGTTAACCACCAAAAGTGCTAATCTTCTACCCTGTCCCTCAACCAATCTGTTCTCATGAAAGCGATTAGCTGGATGGAGGCACTCACACCTGCCATCAGGAAGCTCTGGTGCACACTAATAGTTTGCTGTAACACGAGCATTGCAGCTGCTTCTGGACTGGGGGCTTCTGGTCCTCCTGTCATCCCCAGGGACACGAGGCTTTCATTCTTGCATGCCCTGGTGAATGGGGGCTGGCCATTAACACGTCACCCACACTATGTGGCAGCCTGTTGCCTCAACCTTCAGGCTCTGGAGTTTACACTGAGGTTTTCTGAGTTTGCAGAACAAAAAGTGATTTCTATGGGTTTGACTTCTCCCTCAGCCTGTTGTTCCTGCAGGTCTTAAAACAGCAGTCTCACTCTTTGGGAAGGCGCATCAAGGTAATTCTTGCTGATTCCTCTTTTTACCTAGAGGGTAAGATCCAGAGGAGGGAACAAAGGTGTAGTACCAGGGCATCCCTTGCATTCTTTGGCTTGAATGGGATTTGTGTCACTACATGTGAATCTGTATACATTTATATGTGTTCATAGGCCCCAAATTCATAGAAACATAATAGATTTTCTGAGATTGTTTCCTTCACTTCTTTAAAAAGCAAATTCTTCCCAGTCCTCCTCCACGAGAAACACTCTCCCACACAAACTGTCTTTAAAAACAGTCATATGTGCTGCCCAAATTCATTCATTTTACTTTAGAAAACAGCATATCCTAAAATTAATCCCAAATGTAACTTTTTCAAAGCACACATCAGCGTCACCTTATAAATCATGAACAGTGGCGCATCCAAGATCTTTTCTCATCTTTCTTAGGTATTAAAAGTACTGAAAATCCTTTTATTACCAAGAAAAAATATAAGGGTTCCAAAGCCTGTTAGAGTAACAACAAGCAATAAACAAGACCAAGGACTGAAAGAAAGGGACTGGAGTTCTATGTGCTGGGGTTGCACCATACTTCAGGTCATACTTGATTTGCCCCAAACATCCTCTGAAATAGTGCCTAAGTCCGTGTGATTGCATAGGCTTGGATAGAAGCTGCTTGAGCAAACGTGGATCTGCCACCTCCACATCCAGCACCTGAAGCTTGAACATCAGCCCAACTGCTCCCATACATACTGTTAGTACATAGACAATTTGGTATGCAGAGGCTATGTACACAACAAGGTGGTAAGAGGCAGTGGAAAAAAAATTAAAAAGAATATCAGGAGACTAACTGGATAGCCAAATGCCAGGAATGTGGGACAGCAGGCATAAAAACCTAGCTGTGGCTTTAGCATGATGTATGGCTGGCCTGATGGACCAGGTACAGACCACATCTTAAGGGACAGAGTATATGGGTGGAAATGCAGAAGCAGTAACCCACTTCATGGGGGTTACATACACATGGGGACCATCAGAATAATTAATCATAGAATTTGGAAATGTCTCTCTGTTGTTGCTTTTCCAAGGAATCTTGGGATCTGGGCAGGGAGTAGGCCATAAATAACCTGACCCAGTTTGTCACCTCATTGTCTGCCTTCCTTCATCCCATTCATTCAGCCCATAGGGGTAAACGAGCTTCTTACCAGCTGAAATAAGTTGGAAGTTGTAACAATCAGAAAGATCAACACAATGGAGTGGTGTTAGAGGAGATGCAACAACAATGGAACTAGTGCAATAGAAAGACATTACAAAGAAAAATGAAAAGTGCTCACCCATCTTCAAAGATCTAGGCTTGTGAGGAAAACTCTACAAGTAAGGAATCTCCAACCAGACATCCTTCCCCAGGGGCAGTCAGCCCTTAAGTGAGGTCTAAGAGAGGTGCAGCCAGGCTCCACCCCTTCCGGTCACACAGCTGAATTGCCTTCACCTGTGCTCCCAGGGCCGACCGGATCCTTTCTCCAGGTGATCAATCAGTGGTTCAGGCCGTGACTCAACAGTTCTCATACAGGAGTATATATAACCATCACCACAAGCAGTGAAATTTAAAGATAGTCTGAAATAGTTGTTGTTAAAGTAACATGTTTTTTTTTTTGGTTACAGTTTCATGTTGTTCACATCATTACCAGGTACTCAGGAAATCCTAAAATCTATTCATCTTTAGTGGTATACTTGAAGATCATTAATTAAAGTTTTCCTAGCAGAGGGATATTCCAGAAAGTAAATGTGAACTTGTTATTAACACACTACCTAGTTTATGTGGAAATCCTAGGTAGCCAGTCCTTAGAGAAACAGTGAGTAAAATCAGATCAAAGTCATCTTATTTCTCAGCAGGGTTTTCTCCAAAAGGGATTTAATGCAACTTACTGAGTCCACTTTAAATTAACACCTTAATTTGGTTCAGTGTAGTTTCCCTCATTGTCTCTGTGTGTATAGTCCTATGCAGAGGAATTCCTGTGAAGATGACAAGTTTTAAAGCAGCATGAATACTTTTTTTCTATTTATATCTGATTTCTTGATGTTGGTTTAAAAAATAAAGTGTAAAGTGAAGCAATCTACTTTTTACTGAGGTTGGAGAGTTTCCTGCGAGGTTTAATTTTGCCTTTTTAATTAGCTTCAGTTAAATGCTTAAGCACTGGCATAGGCTGCCCAGGGAGATGGTGGAGTCACGTTCCAGAACCGTGTAGATGTGGCACTGAGGGACGTGTGTTAGTGGACACATTAGGAATGGGATGATGATTGGACTAGATGACCTTAGAGATCTTTTCCAAGCTTAATGATTCTATGAAATAATTATTTCTAATCATATTAAATATTATTAGAAAGTATTAGAAATTATTATATTAAATAGATTAAAAATAATTTTTTTTCTAATAAAGCATTTCTAAAGCTAAGGGAGATGCTCTTGAAATATTGATCACATCCAGACAAACTTGTGGTGATGAGAGAGAAACTAATGTAGGGAAGAAGAAAACCTCCTCAGACTGCGTGGAAGCTGAGGGAAGGAGGATGAGTGAGGTACTTGTCAGAAAGTCCTTCTTTTGGAAGTGCATTTTCCTGTTCTGATACGGGAGGAGAGGCAAGAAAATCGCCAGTTAATATGTACAGAATTTTTCACAGTGAAAAAAATGTCATGAGAAATGGTACAAAAACAGTGTCACCACAAATATAATGGAAAACAGGGGGCTGGGGGGTTTGCAGTGCAAAACTACTCCCGCGTGGGGGAAGCATTAAGGAGGTTAAATTGACTTTGTAACAGTGAATTACAGAGCAAAACCAAACCTGAATTGGAAAGGTTTTCTGTGCTACCAATGGTTGCTGATGGCTCTAAACTGAAAGTCAGTTTTAGCTAACGTGTTGCTATTTTTTTTTCCTCCTTTGTTAAATTGCTTTTCATTTGCTCTGGAAATATCTCTGAATAGGACCTTGCAAATATATGAACTTTTACCGCAAGCCATGAGGGTGGTGGTACAAAGAATGCTGGAGAAAATTGCTTTTGGCCCAAGGGACGCAGAAGACAATAAGAAGATTCTTAAAATAAGAATAATAAGGAAGGGAAAAAGCCAATTCTGACTTTTGTTGGGGAGCAAACAACAAGACCTGGTTCTGGGACTCACTCCCCACAGAAACTCACCCTGTTGGCAGTTCTCCTTGCCACCTTTGCTCTGTCCCAGGACCTCACATTCCCTTTCGGGCTCCTTTGAGCTGAGCAAGCCCCATGACTGCACTTGGTGGGAAACTTTGCCCTCCAGTCATGAAGCGTGACATTTGTGGTTCACCAGCTCCTTCTAATTTTTCTTCCTCATGTCTCTCTTGGCATTGCTTCCTTTTTGCTGCTTTTTTTGCTATGGTTTGCTCTTTTCATTTGGTAATGTATCTCAACCAGCATTTTGTCAGCTTGGCTAATATCTTATTTATCTGTCTTCTGTATGGTCAAGAAATACATTCAATACTCTGTCTCTTCTCCTGGTTTTCATCCAGATGGTCTCCATCATTTTATGGAAGGTGAATTTCTCACCTTAACTACCCTGGACTTCAGTCCTGAGGCTTTCCTCTGGAATCTGAAAATTGAAAAACGAGTGAAAAAGGCCTTCTTCAAAACAATTTCATCATAAATAAATCAAGACTCACCTTTTTCAAAACTGTCTGTGAGTTATTTTGGCTGAAAAACGTGAAAAACTTTGTTCATGTATTCGGCTTGCATGGAGTTTTATAGACTTCTCAGTTTTTGCCTTAGAAACCTATTTTAATTAAATGCAATCACAAAAAATCTATGGACAGAATAGTGGTTAGGCATTGAACCCAAACTCAAGTTTGAGCTGGCTTTGCATGCAATTGGATGAACTGTGATTACATAGCTGGGTTATGGTGCAATATGCTTTGAAAAATAAACCTTGGAGTTTATCTCCCAAATTCTCCTAATTTCCTTCCTATTTTCAGAAAAAAAAAATAATAAAAAAAAAAAGAGGAAAGAAAAAGGGAAAAAGGGGGAGAAAACGGGAAAAAAAGGAAAAGCTGGGCTTTTCTGTATTGAACTGCTTGTTCTAAATTGCTGAACCGTGTTGTGCTTCTGCCCTGGAGTTTGCAAGCACAGCTCCTAATGACATTGCTCCAGCTGCAGGAATCTGCTCTGTGAGAGGAGAGGAGGAGGATGGCTGCTGGCCATTTTTGTTTTCGAATGTGCATGGGTTGAAGAAAGAAGAATCCCCCGTGGGATTTGATTTAGATGGTTTTGGCAGCTGTAAATTACTCACAGCATGCTGCAGAGTTTGTGCTATGAGATATTTTCAGTTCCATCGAAATCTTGTTCTAAAAAAAACCCCAACCCTTGCTAACTCAAACAAAAATCAGGTGACCGTGCAGGAGATCAGTGTGTCTTTCGGCCGGCTCATGCCTGCCTGCTCCATAGGCGGAGCTTCAAGAAGCTGGGTTTGGTGCCTTGGAGGCTCAGATGAAATGACAGCAAATTGCACTGAAATGTTGCTTCTCACTGCTGATGGCAATGGAAGTGCTTTTCTTCAGCTTGTGGGTTACATCAGGCTGCCCTACAGGGGGGCTGTCTGTTTATCTGAAGGTGTTGCTACTGCACAGGTTTTAGAGGAATTGGGGGGTAATAACTTAGTGTTGTCTGAAACACTGTTTACTTCTGTGGTTGTGCTGTGAAGGCCATTTCAGAGTAATTCTTAGTCAGAGGGCAGAGCTGCAGCTCATAAATTGTACCTGTGCAAATAAGCAAACAAATAAACAAGAACCTGTGCTAAAATTACAAATCTGTTGTAGCCTGAGGAGCACGGGGTTCACTACCTCTATTCTGTGGAAGGGAAATTCTTTTCTTAGACTAATTTGTTTCTTAAAAACAAAACAAAGCAAAACAAAACAAAACATTTTTATAGCTTGTTATTCCTGCTGCCTCTGTTATGAGAGAAGTGAGCCTGCCTTCCACCAGGAAGATGTTGCTGAAATTGCAAGAATAAAATCTACCTCAGTGGAAGGAACTCACTTTGGTTCCTGAACCCCAGGCCAGCTTGCAAGATTAGCCCCCCTCAGAACCAGGAGAAACAAAACCAAACCAAATACCTCCCCGCATTTGCATTGCTGGTAAACCGAGAAATCAAATGGATTTAATCTAGGAATGATTGAAGACTGGGGAACACAGGTGCCCTTGCTGCTTTTACTTATAGTGGTTATTCAGAAGAATCATGATCTTACACGACACTTCATGCTGTAGCCAGCATGTGGCCATACAGCCTCCCTGCAGCAAAATCGTGTTATGCGGGAGGGTGAACAAAAGTGGCATGCCTTTCCCTTTGCCCGTAGCATCACTCCAGCCTCCATTCTTACTCCACATTGTTGTTGTGTTTCCTGCATCACTGCATGTAAAACGGAGTAAAATATTTTTAATACACAGGAATATTTTAAAGGAGTCAGGAAAATATCAGGGCATGATAATACTGACAGAAGAGTGCTGTAACCATAAAAATGATATGGGGTTCTGACATATTTTCAATTATGCAATAAGAAGAATTCTTTGACACAGTTTTACTTTTATGAAGTTACATCTTCTGAAGAAACACTATATAATTAGCACTCTTGATCAGCTTCTCTCATAGTTTCATTTTACCTTCACTTTCTCTGCTGATTGATAACATGAGCTTTGTGTCGTGGTCTTCCTACATCCATCTCCACCTTCCCCGCCAGGGCGGAAGGATCACTATGGGAGTAGTGCCACCTGAGCCCCACTTAATCCTTCCACAAGCCTAATGAAAAGCTGAAGAAGAAATCAGATGTCTGGTAGTCCTCTCATATTTTCCACACAAGGGCAGGGCAGGACTTCCAAAGTCAGTTTGGTACTGTGGGTTGTTCCTCTGCGTGTGTTCCAAATCAATCTGCAACTGCTTCTCCCTGAGCTTCCACAGGACAGTAGGTGAGGTCTTCACTTTGGCTGTCTGAGGAGATTCTCAGCACAAGCCTGCTAACTAATGGAGATAAAGAAGTATTGTCTCCACTATGTTATACTGGAGAGATGATTCTTCTTCAGTTTTCTATCTCTGGAAAGGAATTATAACCTGTGCAAAAAGATGGCAAGATAGAGAATGATTATACGTCTCTAGTGTCACTGTGAATGAGGACAAACACCTCTACTGTAATTCGGAAGAGAACTGGAATTATTTCACACTGAGTTAAATGCACTCAGTGAAATAGGGTGGTGGGTTAAGCCCTGACATTAAGGGAGTTTCATATTTGTCCTCCATAATCCAGTATATGTGACTGTACCTGAACGCAGGGACATATATATAAAAATATATATTATTATTGATATAATGAGGGCATTTCACAAAAGTATGGAAATAACACCTGGGGGACAGTGGGAAACTGTTCAAAACATCCAGCAGTGTCAGTCATTTCCAAATTTCAGCTGGACTTGTATTTTCTGTTTGTACTCCTCCTATATTTTACGTTTTCCTCTTCATGTTTTTATTTCTTCTTAAGATCTTTTTAATGTGTATTTGTCTTCCTTATTTGATCTATATTTATTTAATGCTGTCATTTTAATTCCTTTTGTTCCATTCTCTTTTTCTCATTTTTTCTCCCTCTTCTTACTGCTGTGCAACCTGTGGTGTTTCCCTCTTTCTTCTCAGGGTGGCCTTAAGAGCTATTTTAGCAAATAGGAATTATTGTAGCCTTCCCTGTGGCAGGAGAGGTGTCTCCCAAATGTTTACCTTGGCTTCCAGGCCACATAGGAAATTCTGGAAAATGTTTTCAGTGATTCAATTTGTTGGCTAGCAAGTCTGCAGTCACTAAAACATTTTGTGTCTGGGTGGGCAGGATTTCTCTTTTTGCTTTACTTTTTTACTTTTTCCCTCCTCCTTTCTTTCATAATGTTTAGGGGTTGGGTTTTGTTGTTGTTGTTGTTTGTTTATTCTTCGCTTCCCCTCCCTTAAATTGTTTTTCTCTTCATAGCAACACCACAAAATCAATATCCATCTGCTATTCCCTTCAAGGTCATTTTCATCTTGCTTCTTCCACCCTTTCCTTCTTTGTATTCTCCTTACTCTTATTTTCCCTGTTACACATTGGTTTCTCCATTTAAAAATTTACGTGATGGTAAGCTTTTTTTGTTATTAAAAATCACAGTACGGACCATTCAGGTTAGGAAAACTGAAACTTTCCTTTCCTGAGACTGTAAATGACTTGGAGCAGTGTTGGTGTGGTGCTAGTATGAACAAGGTGAAGCTGTTGTAAGGATATATGGTGGCTCTTTCTCCTTTAATATTGATAGCAGTGCTGTGGGCAATGGCTTAAGATGGTTTGTGCAAGTCTCCAGGTGTCAGTGAGCCTGACTCTGCCTTCTGTGCAAGGGCTTCGAGTTTACACAGGAAGGCAGTCTGGGTGATGGTGAATGTTAATAGATTTACTGTTACTTGGGAGGTAGCAGCTGTGAATTAATCATAGCCTCTGTGAGGGAATGGCTCAGATCTGAGCAATTCTGGTAAGTGTGATTCAGCTTGGGTGTCTTCAAAATGTGCCCAGCACGGGCACAGGGAAACAGTCCTGGCTGGGGTCTGGGAGAACCATGTGGAAATGGATGTGTCTTGTTTTGTGTTTGGGAATGGTAACCCTTGTGTAAGTCCCCTCAAACCAACAATGGACTAAAATAATTAGGAAGTGCTTGAGTTCACTGAAGAACACGGCGTGTTATGCTTCTCTGTGACAAATTCTGTGTGGAATTGCTTGCAGTTGTGTGCAGAAATTAAAGCACTTACTGGAATCCGCACTAAACCAGCCTGTGCTACTGACAGGGGTTTGTGTTTCCTCGTGGTTTGCAATATCAAGGCAACCACGCTGCCTGTAAAGTCAAAGAGGTCTGTTCATTCTTGGGCAGACTGTGCCGGCCTGTATGGCTGACTGGTGTGAACCTTCTGCTCAAGAGCTCTAAGTTTCTGGCAGATTCTTTCGAGCGCCTTGCAAACCTTTGAAATAAAAAGCTATGGAGTTTTTTGAGTGCATAAATAATTGGCGGGAAATCACATGCAGTAAATCAATACGAGCTCACAGGCAGCCTAAGAATCGTGAATGAAAGTGTGAAATAGCGATGATACTGTAAAAGATACATCACAAAATCAGAAAAACAGTGGGTCAGGTGCTAAGCGGCGCGAAAGCTGCTTTGCTCCATGCCAGCAGCTGAATATAGCGGTTAAACAAACATTCTATAGGTGGAGGCACACATACTGCAGTTCCTCTGAAGCGGAGTGCTGTGCCACTCTCGCTGTGAGTGTGAAATAGTCAAACACAGTCCTTGCATTGGGCTCATTCAGTGCGTCAGTGTTCGGGGATGGGACAGAAGAAGCATTCACTGTGGGAATGGTTCCATGTTTGGAGTTCCTGCTCAGGAGTTCCTGAGTTCCTCAGTGCAGTCCTGTATGCAGAAAGAATGGGGAACGACAAATGGATGCTGATATTCTGACTTATCTGAGGCACCTGAAAGTTATCCTTGTCTTTTAAATAAATTCCCTCCTGAAAGAAAGCACTGTTTTTCATGCATCAGTGGAGCACTGCAGGAGATCAGGCACAGAAGGAAGAAAATACAAGGTGCAATTCTGTGAGCTTGGTCTCAGCTCTGCCTCCTGGTGCCTGTGTGACTCCAGCATCACCATGTCACTCGTCAGCTGATGATCTCAAGATCTCATGGGCTTCAAATCCTGACAGTGTAGGCAAGTCTGAAGAAAGGGCAGGAGGGAGAACAATGACCTGTGCAAATGCTTCTTCTCCTGTGCAAAAGGGGAATAGGCATAGAAGTGCTTGCTGAGACCCTTAGCACGCTGCAAATAAGTGCTGGCATTGGGCAGTTTAATGGCTTTTGTGGTTATAAGGTGAGGACAGAAAATGTGGAGCGGGTCTTTGAAAGCTGAAGATTTTTCAGTTTTGTACAGTGCTGTAGAAAAAGGGAAGAGAGGAGAGGGATGTGAAACAGAAAAGGGCTCAGGTGACAAGTGGATGTTTATCCTTGCAATAGTGTTGTAAGCAAATGTAACTGTGGTGAGACTGTTAAGTGCCAAGGAAAATGATTTCATAATGCCAGAAATGACAGATCTTATGAATTTATCATAAAAGGCACAAGCTTTTCTTGTGCTGCCTAAGTTTCAAATTGCAGGGAAAGCTTACTGACTGTATGTGATTTTAAGAAACAAAGTCAAAGAAAGCATTGCATAGATGGATTACGCAGGGAACTCAGGTCCAGCTCTCCTTATGAGTCAAGGTCTCACACCTGTAGGTATAGGTGATGATAGCTGGTTATGGTTCATCACACATCTCGCAGGCAGGATGGGCATAAACTGAGGTGTCTGTCTCAGCAAAGTTGTCTCATTCTTTTTTTCATTCAGTCTTCTGGAATGAGGATTTCAGATGAGTCATCTCCTTTTATTTGTCTTCTTACGTAATAATCATTAGCATTGTGTATTACCCTCTGCAAGCCAACCTGCACCTGACTTTAATTGACTCTTCTGTCACTGTTATGTAAAAAGCAACTGATTCCCTAGCTCAGATGATAGACTTGAGAATTTTTTTACATTAAGAGGCTTCTTTTGAACTTTTGCTCATCAGCCCCAATTGGACCTTACCGTGTTTGCTCATTTTGATGATAAACACTAGACCAGAAATAGAAACTAAAAATTTGGTGCCCACTATTTTCTACTAGCAGATACATTCCCAGCTTATTGCTAAGTGTAGTATTGGCCTGCTCATGTAAAAAGTAGCAACATACTTCTTACCTGTCCATTTTGCCCTACAAGTTACATAGAGGTAAGCATAGGTATAAACATTTCAGTTTTAGGCCATGCTGCTCTTTCTATTCTCCTGAGTTTGCAAAAGATACAAATTTGTGTGGGGGAAAAAAAAAAAAAGTGTGATGCAGAAATTATTAGCTGTTTACTTGCACATGTGCGTGATCCATTTAAGGTTATGGTTGCGGCAAGCAGAGAGTTTGGACCTGAAGGTGATGCTGTCTGTTATGCGAGCAGAACAGAAGACCATGTTAGGTAGGCTGTTAAGATCTCAGTCTCAATTCAGATCAGTTATTTCCAGAAAGCCAGTCACAGTTTTGAAGAGGTAGCATTAGCATCAGCAGGTCTTTGGGGTGTAGTTAGTGATTTGCAGTCTTTTAGCAGCACATTAGAACCAGAAAATGCCTACTTCAAGGTGACTTCTTAAATGCATTGTAGTCCTTCTTTAATAGGAGTCTGATGAATCTCAGTTCCTCCTCCTGTTTCACCAACCATCTAGTTGGTCTTGTCCCCTGAAAGGGGAATTCTAATTTTCCATGCATCGCAGGGCTTTAGCGTAGCAGTTGCCTGATTCCAGGTCTCCTCATACAGGAGCTCCTACTAGGGCTGAAATTGTTCCATGGCAGGTGAGAAGCCTACAGAAAGCTATTTACAAGATAATTGCATGAGACAGGCAATTTAAATAATGCCTTGGAAAATCTTTGAGGGGTGAATTCTAAGGGTGAATTTTTAACATACCTTATGTCAGACAGACAGTTTCCCCATGGTTCCTCCTAGATAGCTCCAGAACTCTTGCAGGGTGTCAGCACAGAGCATTGCTATTGCTGAGAAGAAAACTTGCGGCGGACCTCAAAACAAAGCTATGCATGGACTTGGTGAAGTTTTTTGAGCAGGACTTTGGGCTGTCTGAGTTTCATAAAGGAGTGAAGGCCTTGCAAATCAGCAAATGAACAGTGCCTTTTCTGAATGGCAGGAGCAGCTGTCTCATAGCATTTGCTGCTGGAAGAAGAGACCCGAGCTGCACAATTCTGAAGGTGTGAGGGCGGATGAGTGCAGGGGTGGTAGGTGGGGTGGAAACAGGAGGGATATTACAGGTTAACCTAACAATACCCTGTGCAGGACACTTGCTTTGTGTTGCCAGGGGCTTCTCTGCATTCTTCCTGAAGGTTATTGTTTGACACTCAGTATAAGGTATCCTTCACTCCTGAAAAAAAAAAGAAACCTCAAAAACTTCATCATGTTTGCTACATAAGCAACCCCAAAGCCTCCTTGGCTATTTCCATGTGGAGATGCCTCTCAATTTAGAAACACGAGAGTTATTACACAAAGTACGCCTCATGGATGTGACCTTTTCCGATCCTCCCACTCTATAACCGATGGAGTTGGTTACTCTCCAGCTCTGCCTTCCCTCTGAGAAAAGCACATTGTTGCTGTAAGACACATGGAAAGAGGTTAAGCTATCTTTCTGTAAAATACTTGACAGAATAGGTTTGGGTGGATTTTGCCTGAGTTGCAAAGAAAGCCACAGAGAGAGGGGATGTAATGTTGGATCTGCTTTGAGGCACTCTGTGGAAACTCTGCTCCTATTTACCAATGAGGTGGCCAAAGAGCATTGGTTTACATTTCTCTAAATATCCTGGCTTGTTTTTAGCAGCAAAAGGACACCTGTGGCTGCAAAACTGGCATTTTGCAAATACACCTTGAGATTCAGCCATGGACATAGCCATCTAATTTCAGCCAGTTACTTTTATTTTATTTTATTTTATTTTATTTTATTTTATTTTATTTTATTTTATTATTTTATTTTACTTTATTTTATTTTATTTTACTTTATTTTATTTTATTTTACTTTATTATTTTATTTTGTTTTGTTTTATTTTATTTTATTTATTTCTGTGGGGTTTTTTTTTGTTCATTTGTTTTCTTGCTTGCTTTTTACTTTTGTTTCCTCTGTGCCTCCATACAACCTACCTGCACTTTGCCATGTCTGTAGTGAGGAGTGTTGTGGGACATCCTGTCTGCCCAGAGCTGGGAGAAAGGGGTCTGTAGATGGGTCCAAGCAAAAAACAGACCCACCAGCCAGAATCTGGGCACTTCCTGCAGCAGAAAGAATCCTCTTGGAACAACCCCGTATTTCATTATTATGTCCATCTATTCATCTGACACAAAATAGTAATGGGCAGCAAGATGCTGAGATGGATCAAGAGGTACTCCCTTACCCAGCACACAAGGCAGGAGGTGATCTGATCTGCTTGAACAGACCTTCAGCCAGCAACAGAAAGCAGGGCTGCCTGACAAACAACATAAAACAGGAAAAAAAGTATAGTATGGAATTAAGGACATTAATGTGGTTGTGAAAAGTTGTATGGTACCAGATTGCAGTGGTTCCTGAGCAGCACTCCCTTTACAGTGTTTGACACCAAGAAGCCAATTGCAATAATCTTTCCTAATCCCTAGCTTCTGCTTTCTCCTTTCTTACTCTGTACATTTCTTTATCTCCTGTTCTACCCTTGTTCTCCCCCCTGCCCTCTCTCTCCCTGCCTTCCATAGCACATTTCCCTGCAGAGCAGCCCAGATGTTTCTCAGTCCCCACTGGGCTCCAGGCTGGAAGAGAGGGGTCACAGATCTGCTTTGAAGCATCACCATGGGGCTTTGCAACTGCATCAGGGGAGGAAATTGCTGCCTCCTCCTGTAATTGCATTGCCCAGCTCAGCAGCACTGTAGGCAAGCTTGGGCTGTGCTCCATATCAGGTTTTACCACACAAGGAGATGACGAAGTGTGATGGAAGGGAAGGTGTTAAGATGAGGAGGAAAGTACGTTGTTTTAAGACTGTCCTTTCCTTTGCTCTTCCCCATGAAAGCTGGTGGATCTCTTATTATAGTTTAGTGCTTCTCTCTGACTGCTGCATGTTATAAGATATTAAAGGCTAAAAGGGATTTTTGAGACAGGACATTTCAGTGATAAGTAGGACATAGGGGGATACACAGGAATACCAGAGATAATAAATCAAGTGATGAAATTAAATGTTTAGAGTCTTAATAGGAGATGAACTCATTGTCTGCCTATGCATTTATAATCCATCCATAATGCAATCACAGTGGTTAAAGCTCCTTGTGGCTTCTTTGTTTTGAGAGACTTTGGAGCTGACAGGTAACACAAAACTGCAGCAATGTCCGGAAAGGATGTGAGGGAGCATCTGCATATAAGAAAACAGTGCCTTTTTTTTGTTAAGAACTCCCACGTGGAATGTGCTTAATAGTTATAAGCATCAGTAGGACTGCCAGAAATCAAGGTTCCTGATGTGTTGGTGTCCATGGGTACCTGCCCGTGTCGGGGCTCCAGCATGAGCTATTTTGAATTACCACCCTGTGTTTTTTTATGCCATCTTCTCTGTGCACATTTATTTGGTGGAAACCTCTAAGTCCAACAGGAGTTTCCCAGTGTTCAAGTTCTAACACTGGACAGCAAAGTAAGGCTTTTGGGAAGGCACAAAGAGACCGTGAAATCAGTGCATTCTCTGAAAATCGCTGTTTATCAACTAAATGTGTAGTGATGCTATCACTAGACTTACCTTCAGTTTTCATAGTTAACAGTGAGTAGGGATACGTGCAACAAAGGAGATAATTCAGAGCTGATATCCGAAGATGCACAGAGTACAGTAAGAAGGTGCTTTTATTCATTCATCTCTCGGGGCTTTTTAAAATTTGAGAAACTTTGTTGTTTTAAACTCAAGCCCAGATGGCTAACATAGCAGTTAATGATAACAGAAATTCTTGTTGTCTTCTTCTTGAACAGAATTTATGGAACATTTACGTTCTTACCTGTAGTTGAGATAAAAAAAAATTGAGATTTATGCAGATTTTCTTTCCACATGAAAATATTCATCCTCATTTTCAAGGCCAGGCTGGATGTGGCTCTGGGCAGCCTGGTCTGGTGGTTGGCGACCCTGCACATAGCAGGGGGTTTGAAACTCGATGGTCACCGTGGTCCTTTTCAACCCAGGCCATTCTATGATTCTATAATTTTCTTACCAGAAGTTCTAAAATAATACAGTAAAATGCATTGTATTTCTTCCTGTCATCTGCAGTAAGATACACCTATTCTTCTCACTGTAAAAGATCATAAACTTTTAATAGACAAGATAGTTTAAAAAAAACCCTCAATAAATTCCAAATATGCATATTATATTTGAGGTGTAGTACATGCTTTTAGAGGTTTAAAATAATGGCTTATGAAACAGTTTAGTTCTGGAACAGTTTAGTTCTGCGTGGTTGAAAATGTGTGGGTATTCGTATACTCAGAAAATTACTACTCCTGTTTTGAATGGAAACCAAAAGGTTATTATGCATTAACACTGGTGTGGGGGGAAAGTGGGCAAAGCTGAGAGAATTTTCAGCTTCCAAGCTGTGTTCTTTCCAGCCTCTTTTGCTGCAATTTAACTTGTTAAGAACAGTGCAGGGGGGAATCCCATTGTTTCCAGTGCACAGAATTGAGACGTAGGCAGGCACAAGTATTCTGGATTGTAGTATCTTGCATGAAATGCCAAACATGAACTGTCATGTTTGCCCACATGTTTTCTGAGCGCATCTTTTAGGTTAGATTTCAATGAGAGATTCAAGTTTCCTAACATTCAGAAGTGGTGAATTATGCAGCTGAGTTTGTGCTAAGTGGTATGTTTTTAATCTAACTTGTGTCTGAATGTTTGCAGGTGATTCTTCATTTCTTTTATCACTTTTATTCCTGATTTCTAGCCAGGAAGTGGGAATGTGAGTCTCATAGCAGGGAAGGTCATGTAGGCAAAATTACAGGTATCGCTGAGAAGTAAGGAGGTGTACATCTATATGCACATTATGTGCAACATCTGTGAACTGTTTATGTCAAGAACCATTCAAGCCCTGTTATTCAGAAGGATTAAATGAGTGCTTCAAGACTAAGTGCAAGTGCTTGGTTGTATTTCTGGATGTGACTGTGAATGCCAGGTTAAGAGCACAAACTTGTTTCAGTGAAGTGGAAGAGGTTATGCACCTCTTTAGTGCACATACAGATGAAGTGTTAGTGAGCTTTGTGAAGAAGAAGGAAGTTCATGGAGTTATTATAGTTAGCTTGTGAATGCCAGATGTTGGGATATGTGTGTGCATGCATGCTGGTGCATCTGTTGTATGGGTTATAGTATACACACATGTGGGACAACTGTGCGGTGTATGTGTTATTACTCTCAAGTCCATAACTTCAGCAGGTGTAAATCAGGGTGGCTCAGTGGAAGTCAACAAAGTACACCAGTGTGCATTTCCTGAAATCATTATGTGTGACTGCATGAAGGGATTTGGATGTGTGGTATTGCAGTTGGCAGGCTGTGTCAGGATTTGACTTTGGGAGATTGGGCTGAGGACAGTCAAAGAGAAGAGGAAAATGCAAGTCACAAATGCACATCCAAGAAGCATGGATGTTAAAGGAAAAAGAAAAGGAAAAACTATATGAACTTAGATTTATTCTCCAGGTTAGACACTAGTTTTGTGCTTCAGTTTCCCCATGGAAGTATGTGGAAGCTGTGGGATTTTAGAACATTGGTCTTTTACGTAATTCAGTTGCCTGTAATATCTGCATTAGCAGATCATACAGTCCAACAAGAGCACATCCACAGAGTGAAATGTTTGGTGTTCAAGACCTGATGTCCGTGCTGTATGACTTTAGGGGAGAGATAATTTACACTGTGTTTTGTGGATTGGATGCAAAAAAGCATTTGATGCTTTGGATACTTTCAGAGGGCCACTTCCTGTTTAGACTCACCCAGAAGGAATTAATTGCACGTGCTACCAGACTCCTCCATAATGTGAACTGAAGGGTAGTGATTGAGGATGATAAGGCAATTGCTTCAAAATCACTCTTCCAACATGAACTGAAACATAGTATAGGAACACGCTCCCAATATGGCAATAGATTGTTAAAAAAGCCTTGGTCTTTTTTTTTGACCCTCTGGTGTTCTGTACCTTTAGTGTTTGTGCATAGTAATCATACATAAATGAGAGACTGGACAGATTTATGTTCTTTAATAGTTTTCTCTGAAAAGAAGTTCATTTCATCCCTAAAACTTGTTCTGCCTCTGTTTTTAACTCCTGCATTTTTTCAACAACTTTTATGAACGAGATGCTCAAAAGCCATGCAGTGCACAGTCCCAGTTCTCTCCTATGTTTTGAGGAGGTTGGTCACCCTCAAAATCTTGACTAGGAGATAACAATCCCCTCTGAACACAGGTGATGTTCTTTAGTGCTACATCTCAAGGCTTTTTCTTTGCTGCCAAGCTCTTGATGCTGTGGAGCTGGGGTAAGCCTGAAGAATCTCTCAGCCATGACCTTGTGTTTTGGCTCTATAGAAGAAAAGCTCACACTTCTTGTTGGGCCACATCAGCAGTATTGCCTGACACGTTGGACATGGGCATGAGGCTTGAGTTTATCTGTTCCTCCTCCTTCCTCTTCTTGACTATCTGTTGGGCTGAAGAAGGACATAGCTCAGCACTTCCCTCTTCTGCTGTACATGAAAGGGAAATCTCTAACTACAGTTTCCTTACATCTGGCCCTCTTGGAAGTATAATCTCTGAACACAGTAGCAAGAATTGCATGGGATTATTTGGGCTGGTCAAATTGCACAGTATGAAAGTCAAGTCATCTTCACTCTCTTACCCTAGGGTCTCTTTCAGCATCCCCTTGCCTGCCTTCTGCCAACTACAAGTGCCTCCATTTGTCTTTCAGCTCATCACTATAGTGATTTTATTAGAAGTTCTTAAACATCAGTATCTGGTACCACTCCCTGGATGTGAAGTGAAGCATTGGCTTTTGCAGATTTTAAAGCTTTTACAACTTTAACACTACTTTTGAATAACCTCATCCTCACAAGCACTGTCCACTTTTGCAGAATATCTGATTATTTTTAGGACATTAAGATTATTGTTTCATATTAATGAGATGCCTTCTTGGATGTAGCTGAAGGTGACATTCTGTTTTATGGTTGGCATGTGTATGTCAGACTTCAAATTAAATTGGTTTTGTATGATGCAGTTGCCTTTCACGACACAGGCTGGATTGAAGACCCTAATATGTTATTTCAACATCTGTGCACCATAGTCTTGTAATTTAGTGCTGTAACCTGTTCAGCCTCTGTCGTTGTCCTATCCCTGTTTTATCACAAACTTTTAGAAATATTTGTAATGTTTACCACTGGCTGTTGAAATGCTAGAGCTCAGCACTGTGCTCTGTTTTTTCTGGAGAAACTTCTCTCTCAACCCTTTCCACATGACTGCATAGTAAGGAGGAGGAAAATTGTCTGGTTTGAATGCAAGCCTGTTCCATGTGAAGCAAATGAAAGGAGGAATATGTTTATCAGTTTTGAAAAATACCCCAGGCTCATTGTGAGTGGTTTAGTGGAAACACATGGTCACCCTGTAAAAATGATCAAAACAGCGAACAGAATGCTAGGTTGCAAGAAATATCCTGGTAGAAAGTGCCATTGAAAATATTATAATTTCTGCTATGTGGATCAGGGGTAGATCACTGACTTAAAAGCCAAATACATTTTTAAGAACCAATCTCATACATATATATACCTGTGTGTGTATCTGCATCAAGGTCAGCACGATAGCACTCTCTCTCTATGCTTAGGGAGAGGCCTGTCCTGTACATCCCGTACCCCCGCAAGACGCCTACTACAGCATGTATCTCTGTGTGTGTATATAATAAGGAGAGAAGAGATTCAGGGAGTAGGCAATTAAAATGTTTAGAGCCATGGAAGAGCTTTCTTATGAACAAAATATTAAAAGATTTGTATTATAGTTGATAAGTTTATATACAGGGTAATAACTGCACTGGGGCAGATAGTCCCCGAAGCCTGAATAAGAAAGGGATGTGTGGGTGGGTCAATAGATGAAAGAAAGCTTGAATAATGAAGCATATGGATGAAAAAAAATGAGTTTAATCATTTGTTGAACAGTTACAAATTCAAACATCAACCAACAGAACTAGTCTGATAAGTACTGTTTTCCCAAAATAAAATGGTAGATTGTGAATAAAGCAAAGAATTTGGTCTCGAAACTTCAGCTCAGTTGGAGTGAGCTATTTATTTATCTTGCAAAACCATTTCCAAGGATGTTTCCTAATGATTATCTTCTGAAAAGGGGTACAAGAAACACATGGAGTGGTATTTATCTCATTATAACACTATAGCAAATGGACACACAAATGTAAACAGACAGGTGTTGTTATAAGTGAAAAAGGACATTTTCTCTTCTGTGCATAATCACACTGTGGAACTTACTGCCGTATGACCACAGTGCCAATTACTCAGTGGGAGTCAGGAAAGGTTTGGACATTTCTCATTACGAAGATGCCAGCTGGCTCCCTGATATTGCTGTCACGATAATCATCATGGTATGGGGAAATAAATGTAATGTCTCTTTCCCTGTGGTTTGCAGGCCACCAAATATCTTCAGCTTGCAAATATTTAAAATATTAGTCTTCGCTTGTCTGAGCAGTGTTTCTACCTACAAAAAGAGGAAAACACTTTATGGACTTTATAGTCTGGTCTCTGAAAGAGTAGATACCTCTGTAGCATTAATCCTGTGTGCTGATTGTATCCTGAGCTGATTATGTTTCCTTTATATATATGTGTATATATATATATATATATGTATATGTATGCATACATATATATGTATGGCCATCAGAGAACAGTCCGAGCCACAGAATCCAGATACAGACTGTACCAGAGCTTGTGCCTGTTCCTACCAGGGAAGGGCCTGCCACAAGCCTAGGATCTGGTTTTGAAATCCTGCACAGTTTGAGGTTACTTAGAGTCAAAATTTTGGTTTGGTTTGGTTTCTAAATATTTGTTGTTGTATGGTTTTATTTGTAAGCGTAGTGGCTCTATGTTTACAGGATACAGCATATATCTAATACACGGTATCTTATTTTTTTATGTTTCTCTAGCTTTCAAGTGTGTTTCCACTCTTTAATTTTACACAAACTCTTGGAAATTGGCCAGACAAGTTCTCTGTAGTCTGTAAAGTTCAGGATCTTGGCCAGATTAAAGTTGTCATCAATTTTATCTCCCTCTTCTTTAAAAAACATCTTGCTTTCTCCTTAGTACTTCTCATATTTTTGAAAGTTAGCATTCTCTGTGCTCTTCTGGATTTTACTGAATTTTACACTCTTTTATTTTATCTGTTTATTTAACTGAATCTTATTTTTTGCGTACTCTTTCTAAACCATTTCCATTTTGAATATGGCCTATCTGAACACTTGCTACTGAGCTGTCTTTCTTTTCCAGTCTAAGGCAATGCTGAGTGACAGCTGCAAAGTTTCCCTGGGGACTTTTAGGAATCTCTTGGATCCTTCTACACTGAAATTTCAAATTACATTTTCCTCAAGATACTGAAGAGCCAAATTATTATTTCTTTTCTGAAAGACAACAATATGACATCAAAGAAAAAGTTCAAATTTTGTTACTGATATTTTTTCTTCTAAAAGACGATTACCGGAAACCTTTGCTTGGGAATGCTTGTGAAATACTTCTAAGCAATCAAGTTACCTCAATCCAGAGATGAGAGGGCTTATAAAACAGTATTTTGATTGGCAGCTGTTCAGTGGGATATTTCTGGTTGAGATAATTTGATTGATCTGAAGCACAGACTGACGAGCTGTGGACAGTTTTCTTAAGATAATTTGTTTGGATTAAATACGAAGCCCACAAAGAAATCCTGTGCCGTGGAATTACTCAGAACACTCTTGGCCACCTAGCTTACACTTCTGTAATGGTAATTTATATTTGCCAAGGATAAAGTCAGAGCCCAGCGGTCAGCATCTCCATCCTTAGATGATGCAGCTTGAAACTGGAGCTGAACATGTGAATATCTCATCCTGAACAGTTTGTAGGCAAAATGTGTAAGTTCTCTTTATCTGTATAGTCTTAAAAAAGAAATAGATTGTGAGATTAAAAATCACTTCAAAGATTAACTGTGACTGATGTTCTTTTTCCTGGATGGAGTTAACTTTTGAGATTGAACTCTTGAGGCTAAGTATACTAGCAAACTCCAGCTGCTTTGTACATCTTTGCCAAAACTGAGAAGCCACAAACCCAGCCTAACTTGCTGGTTAAACCCAGTTTACAACTGTTTTCCTTTGCTGGAGTGGAACAGAACAGTTGAAGCATACCAGTGAATCAGAGTGATTTTTTACTTTGCTGAGGTTTTTATCCCTTTGTTAAATCCCATCTGGAATAAGCCAAGGCAGAGGCAGTCAGTTCTTGGCATTGGACAGTCAAGTTGATGCAAGACTTGTATTTAGAGCCAAAGCCACTGTGTTTTTGCTGTTGTATTTGCTTTTATATTATTCTACTAGTTGTTTTTGCCGTATATATATGTGAGTAATAATTTCCTGTCATATTGGCCTTATAGTTAGTCCTTATTTTGATACAAATAACCACGAGTTTATGTGTATTTCACAGGCTTTAGTGGCTCAAGGAATCTTATGAAAGTGTCTTTTAGAATTATGAATTAGATGAATGAAGAACATTTTGTGGGTGAAATGCCGGAGAAGTTTTTCACTTCAGAATCATCTTGTCTCTCATGGTTTTCATTTGTCACCATATTGGGTTGCTTCGTTTACCTACAAGGGCTCCTCCTGTTTTATTATGTTGGTCCATGCAGTCAGAGGTGGATGTTAGTGATACAACAGTAGAGATTGAAACTTCCTGCCAATATTCCATTATGTTTTGTTGCTGTGTGACAGACGGCAGCAAAGGGGCAGTCTGACAGAATGGCGTCTGACATGGGAGTGAGGATGAGGCAAAGGTGTGTCACTGAATTCCTCCGTGGAGAAAAAGTTGTACTCATTGACATTAATCGGGGCTTGCTGAATATTTATGAAGACCAAACAGTGGATGTGAGCACCCTGAGGCAGTGAGTGGTGCACTTCAGCAGTGACGGCAATGGCAGTATTTTACCTCTGTTGGTGCAGAGTTTGATGAGCATAGCATGCAGGCTCTTGTTCATCACTAGCAAAAATGCATAGCTAACGGTGGTGACTATGTTGAAAGAGTGTTTTGTAGCTGACAATTTGCTCTGTCGAACAGTGTTATTGTGCTCTGTTGTATTTTTAATGAAAATAAATAGGAGGCATTGTTTTTAGAGCGACCAGTTACACAATAGTTTCCCATCTATAAAATGAGATAATAGTTGTCTTCTAGTTTTGCCTTTTTGAGTTTTGCTGATGTTAATGTCATTTTGTTTTTCTCTGGTTTCATAAAAAGTTCTGGAAATTAGTTATTTTAACACTTCTTTATGCTGTCTGAGATTGTAACATAGCATTGGTGTTGATGAAGTTCTGGGTTTGGACATGCTTACACTGCCATAAGATTAGACAATCTTGAAATTGATTTCAACTTGTGGTCACTAATGTAATAAAAAATTGATATTATCAGTAATAAATGTTACAAATTCTATCATGCAATTGTTACGGGGCCTAATGCTCAAATAAAGCACAATTAGTATGGTAGAGGAATGCAAAAGAGTTCAGGGGAATAATACAATGCATACGAATATCTGCAGAATTATCTTTGTGTTATTTGTTCAGTGCATATGTTTCAAATCACCTGGGAAATGCTCAGAAGCCTTCGCTTGCAGCAAAGGCAATTACCAGATCAGCTACATAAAATGCAGCCGTACTAATCTCAGTGGCTTTGCTGAACCTCAGCTTGATTCACCTCTACTTTCTTGCTGCCCTTACTGCTGCAGAACCTCTTGTGTAATTTTGAAGTTCCTGGTGGCTTTGTTCAGTTTCTGCCTATGTACTAGTTATCAGGGAGAAAACAGCTGTATATCTGAAGTCGTTGCATCAGCAGCCACAGCTAGGCAAACTCTACTCTTCCAGTCTGTTCCGTCTTAGTATGTTTCTGTGTTTTCACTTCCATAGGATTTGGCAGTTTGTATCTGGATTCCAGTAATGTCATACTTCCACACGCATGGTTCCCATGCTGCTGATTTTGTGGGACAGCAGTAGTGCATGCAAAAGCAAGGCTCTATGCTTATTTCAGCTGAGTTCACAGAAAAGAGTGGCAACCCCCAAGTTTTCTCTGAATATGCATGTCCAGGATTGTGTATTATCTTTGTAACCTTCAGACCTTGGCTGCCAGCAAATCCACTGTAAGAGTGAAGGAAGAATCACCTGTTACACTAAATGTTCACAAACCTTACAAACAAAAATAAACAGTTGGGAAAAGAAAAGAAAAGAAAAGAAAAGAGAAGAAAAGAAAAGAAAAGAGAAGAAAAGAGAAGAAAAGAAAAGAAAAGAAAAGAAAAGAAAAGAAAAGAAAAGAAAAGAAAAGAAAAGAAAAGAAAAGAAAAGAAAAGAAAAGAAAAGAAAAGAAAAGAAAAGAAAAGAAAAGAAAAGAAAAGAAAAGAAAAGAAAAGAAAAGAAAAGAAAAGAAAAAACCCAACAAGCCAAAAGCCCCAACAGCTTGTAACAGCTGTCACATTCCACCCAAGAGAAATCTTTATGCTAATGGAATTTGACAGGATTTACGCCAGATATCTACACATAAATTTGAAAAAAATAAAAAGAGAGAGAAAAGAAAGTGACTAAGACTTCTGGATAGGTAGTGCTTTATGTATACAAGCTTTTTGTACTTATTCTCACGCCTGTATCTTACATTCTTTGATACCTTGCAGTAAAACATTTGTTGAATGCACGAACTTCTTGGTATCATCAAGGGCTAAACAGAACTTTTTCTGTTTGAGTGGTTAAATATGGAGCACAGCATCCCTGCTGTGTACCAGCTGCAGAAAAAATTCTGCTGAAGATGCATGCATGAAGTTACTTAGAAAATTAATGTCTTTTAATCTCTCACATACCAGTCTCTTGTACCAGACTGACAAAAATGTAGGGAATAATAGAGTACTTAGCTATAGAAACCAGGCAGTCACCCACATCTCGTTTTTAGGTGTAAGAGCATTTTGATCCCAGGACACATAGCGTTGGTGCGGGAAGCTGACTGGAGTTATTGACCATCATTCCGTAAGGATGCTGACCTCAGAGTCATTATGCTTGTGAGAATGGTGTTTTTTAATTCCTACCTGCCAACAAGAAGCCTGGGAATTTGTGGATCAAGAGAAATGATGTGCTGAGGTTTACCAGGATGAACTGGAGATAACAGGAATGGGAAAAGGATTAAGAAAGAAAAATCTGAACTTGCTCAGTGTTCCTTTATAATCTCAGTAATGGCCACTGTATCCCCTAGAAATTCTGAGTGTCACTTCTCCAAGCGACCCTGTAGTTTTCTTGATAGACTCAAGGTTGCTGAAAGGGCCAAGATGTTTCCTTTCCTCTAGCACTGTGAAAGTGTACCAGCTGGATGTGTGTTTAGCATGGTAACAAAGGTAATAGCAAGCCATGCAACAAGGGAATAGAAAGGGAACCACCTTTCATACAGTGGCAGTAAGCTATATTTCAGGACTTAGAGAGTTATTTTGAATGCTTCTGGAATTCATGGATCTTCTCTCTAAACTTCTTAATAGTGTCCCACTAGAAGGCTTCAAGATCCTTGGAATACAATTCCTGCAAGAACTTGTCTGTTTTTGATAGATTAGGCCAAGTCTCACTATCAAAAACATATTCTAGCAAGAGAAAAACAAAACTCTTTCAATTGCCATTTGCCTAACATAAGCTAAAAGTGGCAGATTTCAGCCTAACATGACACTGGGGAACTAGAGTTCCTGTGACAGTAGTCAGAGAACATCCAACTCTGAAAGAAATACTGTACACAGAGTTTCTGCATTTCCTGGTGGCTGGACCTCTGATTCAGTTTGTGGGCTTTTTTACAAGGCATCTTGTTAAGGAATCTTGCAACGGTAAGGAGTCTTGTCTTGTCCCTTTGGAGCTAGAAGAAGCTATTAGAAACACCCTTAGAAATTTTTCTGTTTGTCCTTTAGTTGGACACAACATGTAGTATCAACCACAATCTCTTCTTCAAGGCATTCACAGGCATGTTCTTTTTTCTTTTCTTTTTTTTGAGCTTCAAGAGCTATTCCCTAACTCCCTTCTGCTTACACCAAAGTAATGTAGAAATAAGGTCTTTAAGCTTACTGAATTTGCATCACACTAAAACTGATGCTTGCAGTAAACAAACCTACCAGTGTGAATGTCAGAAGAAAACTCAGATATTCTTCCTGTCCTGTTTTATTACAAGAGTAGCAGAGGGGCTTGAGCCAGCAGCCAGCAGTCATGAAGTATCAAGACTGGTTCACTCTGCATCTGTCTTATGTTGCTCTCATGCAGATGTCAGTATCTACCCATTCATTAATCCAGAATCCTAGCATATGTAGAGAACTCCTATTAAAATCAACATGATCTTATAGAGCTGGATGTTACTAAAGATGATTTTCATTTATTAGATATGCTTAACTTTCCCTGAATTCCTTGGGTCTGGAATGAACTTTGTGTCTGCAGTTGGATGACACCATTCAGAAGAACTTAGCTCAGGAAAGGCTGAGGAGAAAAAACAAAAATTCATGTTAGTACCTACTGAAACTGAACTAAGAGCAGTTATGCTCTAGACTCCCTCTCTTCCACTTCCAAAACTGGAGAAAAGAGAAGCACTTACTGTTCTGAGCATTTATCTTGCAGTTCTATAGATCATGTTTCAGGGCACTAAACAGTATAATTTGAAAAAAGATACTTTTTTTCTGCACCATGTGGTACTGCATGGTTGGGTAGACGTTGGCATATCACTAATCAGTGAATTCCTTTTGCAGTTATTGATTTGTGCCATCATGGCAATTTATGTTCAAGGATGAGGTTCTACTTCCAGTTCCATCACTGTCAAAAACATCCCCCAAAGCTCTGCTGAAGTCAGTTTAGTGATATTGGCATAAAATCTGTGAGAGTGGGCTTAAGCCAATGGTGTTTAATTTTTTCATGGCATGAAATTCCAGTTAATTCCCTGGGTTCTCTGACACTCCGCTCACATGCCCATTTTGAAAGGCTGTCCAGAAAATGCTGAAATAATGCTGGGATAATATCTAGCCATGTGCCATCTGTTGGCCATTTACTATACTGCTTCAGGGGACATACAGTTTCTAAGTGCCTGAACCAGAAAGATGGTGCTTCCTAAAATACTCCATCTGTATGCAAACACTCAAATTAATACCTCATTCAAGGAGAAGGACTCTATAGTGAAGGCTTTTCCATCCGTCCCATCCTCTCAGATGTTTACTTGTCCCACAGCAGTTTACCTTCACTTTCTTAGGAAGTCAAAGAAGATGTAAGACTATTGGTTAATGGTTCATCTCATGAGTAGATATACAAATTGGTCTTAAAGTGATGTAAGAAGCATAATCTTGCTTATCCTTAAAGGATAAAGCAATTAAACATCACTACGAGGCAAATAATGCATATTCAGGCTTATGCCCGCTAGCCCTTTGAAGAGGAATCATGTGAACTAGAGGAAGTAAATTTACTCCTGTTCACTGGGCTTCTTATGCAGGCATCAAATGTATTAATCCCTCTATTATTTCACAATGATTCTCTAGCTTGCTGTCATAGAGTCCCAGCAGGCTATCTCATATTATCTTGAATTAGACTGTGTCTATGATACCAGTGTTAGGTGGAATACTGGTCTCCGTGTAGTAGTCCTCTCTTGGTTGGTTTGTGCTATTCATTTGGAGAGAGAGATCTGCTGTAGCTTCAGACCAGCTTGGATGTCAGTTAGAGACATAAAGGACCACATGTTCAAAATGATTTGGAAACGATTCATGCAAAACCTTTTCAATGTCCTACAGAATTTCTACATCACACTTGCATATTGCCTAAGTGCTGTCAAAGTTTATTGTGTCCTTCAAGCAAGTTTATTATACAATCCATTCTTCTAGGGTTCTCCTAGAAGACGAAGGTTTCCTGATAGCACTTGGGCTGTGAGTTTCTCAAATACTATCAGCCAAACTATGTCCATTCCATTGCAGCAGTAAAAATTTTCCAGAATGTTTCTGTGGGGCTGGTGGTTCTGCAGGTGACATCTGCACTCCCAGCCTCTTCTTTGCTATGGCACTCTGCACTGGTGTGCAAGTATCCAGGAGATACTGTCTCAGAGACAGTTTAAAACTGAGAACTAGCCTGCATGACCTCAGAGTTACTAAAGAGTCTTTAGCACTTGTTGATATGGAAGGAAATTTAGCTGTGGTGATTTCACCACATTTTAAACACAGATTTTACTTTTTGACTCCCTAAGTTTCTATATAATAGTTGTTCTATTCCCTCACTGGCATGTGTGCACTTAGGTGATAATGCAGATGATCTATGGTATTGGTTCTGTATTGCCTTTGAAATCTACAGAGCTCTTCTTGATCCATTTGACTGAACACATCAGTATATTACTAACTCAATCGTCTATTTAATACTTGTGTGAATTTGTTAAAACTCAGATTCTAAATGTAAACACATTGCTTTACAGAATGAGCTGTGAATTATTTTTGTTGTAATGTGGGTGTACACCCTGTTGCAATGAAACACTACTATTTGCAAAATTCCACTTTAGGCCATTTTATGAAAGCTAGGTCCATATACATACTATATATCTATCTAA